>NW_026623577.1:439822-719549 GCF_030028575.1 Malurus melanocephalus | reverse complement strand
CATTGCACAGCAGTTTGAAGAGGTATGAAGGCCCAACTCAGATCCCTACACCTCTCAAGTGGAAATTAAGGATATCTGGAGCTTGCTTTGTGGACCCTCTCCCTGAGGTGTATAAAGTTTTTTTCAGAGGCAGGTGGCAGGATGAGTTCATGCTGAAGGTGCATGGGGACTGTGTTTCCATACCTTAAATATGTAAGTGGCACCACCYCCTCCTCCACCTCCTCCTGCCCATTCATTGACACTTCTGTTCACACGGATCTCTTCTTCAATCACGTTGTTCTCTCCAATGCAGACTTTCTGGATAACATCATTAGTCTGCAAACAGAAAACCAAGTATGAATTGAGGTAAGAAATCTCCATTCTCYTGTATACACAGAGGCCTCGTGAACCCTTCACCTTCCCAAAGCAAGAGATTGTCCTCCAGTGAAACCACATGAGCAGAAGCAAGTGAATGCTCTTCCAGAAGAATCTTGCTTTTTGCCTCAACTTTCACCAGAAGAATTTGTTGCCATTTTTAATTGAATTATTTTGAAACATGCTTGGTTCTGATACCTATTATCATGTAAACCTGCTCCATAAACGTTTAATATACAAAATATAGCAGAGTTTGCTGCAAATATTTCCCAGCATTAACAGTATTTCGCAAGTGGCAGAAGAGAGTAACTCTGCAAGGATGTGCTTTGTCCCATGTCAACAGCCAAATGGCAGAGACACAGAAAGAACCCAAGTTTCTTCGCTGCATTTCCAGGCCCTCCTTGCTTGGAGACGAGCAGCCAACATGCATGTCTGCTGGTCTTAGTTGAATTTTATTGTAATTACCAGTGCCAGCTAGTTCAAGGCCTACCAAAACAGCAGCAATCCCACCTTTGATTGCAATCTTCTATGTTAATGAAAATACCTTACTAAAAAGGCTCCCCTATTTCCTCCTTGCTACTTTTCCCCTTCCATCAATTAGCACCAAACATAATGAACTTTCTGTATTAGGTAAATACTTGAATTCAATAACTGATTTCAATCACAACATTAAACCATCATTTATGCATACTTCAAGACTATAACTATTTTTTTGGTTTAAAATTGGAACACTAAAGTGCATCACAAGTGGGACTCTACTGTGAGCATTTCCAGTTTGCAAGCTTTGYTTCTAGCTTATTTTACTTTACAGGTCTTGTCTCAGTAATGCTATCTTGTTATATTGCACACCAATTGCACACTGAACCTACTAAACCAGCAACGCTTTTAGGGGAAAACGCACAAACATTTGTTTTTTTGTTATATTATTTGTTATATTGAAGGTAGGATTCACCTTCTGCTTCCTCTACTTTCATATATGTGTTTTCTTTTGGAAGAACCTGATAAAAGCCACTCAAGTTATAAATTGTTCTGCTGACCMCAAAATATGTTCTAGGTTGTGCCAGAGAGTGAGTGGTATCCATTTTGTGTGTGCAGATTTGCCTGAAGAACAAAACAGTCCTCCTTTCCCTATTTTTTCCCTCKCCTTAATTGATTTGGAGTTGGGTGGGAATGATTAATAAAATGACAGAGTCAATGACCCAAAGGAACCACTAGATTACCAAAAAAATAATCCTTCATTGCAAAGACATAACTGATTACAATCCAATCTAGTAAAAGTCCCCTCTACAAGTCAATGCAATCTCTTTGCCTCAATGAAAGAATTACATTAGCACTCAATAAATTCTCACTAAGATTACAGTGGCCTGCAATTTAATGAGTCCATATATTACACTCAGCTGGAATGTCCTAGTTAAAGACGTTGGATGGACGTTTGAGTTAGGCCATTTCTCAYTTCAAAAAGGCTTTATATTAATGGTTTGTTTGTAGATATGTGTAATTCTAGTTTTAACATTATTTACTTTAGCAGCCAGCCTTGAGAACCTCTCTTGTCTAAATCCTTCAAACTTTCTTTGCCTTCACAGACTGCTAAGCTTTCATCTCTTGGATGCCAGCCATTAACAGCTGAGAAACACACATCATTTAAATGTCCAGCTCAAACCTGTAGGTAAAATTTCATCAGATAATGCTTAGTTTGCTTCATAACAATGTTCTATTCCCCCATCCTCCTCCAAAGACAATAAACAATTGTGCATGCTAATAGTGCCCATCTTTCTGTCAAGACATTTGCAGCAAGGGTTGGTTAGTAACACAAAAATCAAGACTGACACAGAAATGATTAATTTGTCTTTCCTATTCCCATATGTAGAATAACCAAGCATTCTATGTGATGTGGGTGTCTCCAGAGGTGCAGAGTATGTGATAATGGCAGGGCTGGGCTCAATAGTGGAGCAAGGGCATGGCCAGCATTGAAGACTGAAATCCAGAGGAAAGGAAGGCAGGATTGTCTTTAGTCTCCAAATCCCACCCAGGTGCTCTGAGATATGCAGATCATGCCAGGAACCTATTGGGTATTGTCAACAGGGCCCAAATATTGAAGAGAAGTGAACACAGGGACRTGGTGCTTCATCTTCTCATGCTCTCCCAGTAAAACTGTACCTATTCCTTGACTCCTATAACCCCAAACCCCTTGAGGATAACATTTTCCTATGTGAAGAGACAAAACTCCATGGACTGGTAGGAAGGATGAGGGCAAAGCAGAAAGGTAATCACTTACACTAGGACAAGCATCTTCTCCTTGCTGTCCCACCAAGATATACAGTGTATCATCCTTCTGGAGGTCAAAAATTCCCAGCACAGACACKCCGTGGGACCGCACCATGGTGTTCTTCCCTCCTTTCCCACCAGCAGCTCCATAGCCTGAGATGCTGCAGAAAAAAAGAAAACAAGAGACTCGAATCTGAGTTGTCCCAGACAGGGGGAAGGCAGAACAAACCACTTCTGGGCACTGAGCATCTTGCACACCTGAACATGGTGTCATAGAGCTGTGCCCTGAAGACTTGACATTATAAATAAATCTAAACCCAAAGCYTGAAGTCTGGTTTTCGGCTCTGTTTGAATCTGTGAGTTTGTGTAGCTATAAAACTGATTCTTTGACATTGATTCTTGGGCGAACACAGTGAGCAAGTCCCTATAGTTTCCAGCTTTAGTATATGAAACACATCTTGTTTCCCAGAAGGCACATCCTTGAGAGATTTGCAGCAAGGAAGAGAAAGAACAAAAGCAGGAGAACTGGTAAAAGCAGGACATATGGCTAAAGAGAACATTAAGCATGAGATTGACAGAGGGAGATTTGAGAAGGCAGACAGCTTAACTGGTCCTGGTAGCATGGACCAGATGGAAAACAGCTCTCTTATTCCCAGGACCAGAGGAACACAGAAAGAAGAGTAGACAGAGTTGACACTACCTGCAGTAAACAAGAAAGGCAAAAGCCCCCTGGCTAAACTCCTGGTGACCAGGAAGATCTCACTGTCTCCAGCCAGGAGTGGACAGGTTGCACACMGGCTGCTGCAGACTCAGTTAAGGCTTTGGGACTTTTATTTCAAAATTCAGAGGTGCTTATTGTTTTTGATATACCCAAAGATGTGGCTGTAACAATGTATTGCTCAGCTTCTCCCTCTCCCTTTCTAACAGTGGAYGTACTTACAGCAGCTTTTAGCAAAGGATTTCAAAGCACTTTTTAAAGATCATGATAAAACACACATCTCGACTGCAACAAAACTCAGAGTTACTCAACTTTCTGAACAAATGAATGATGGTACAGCAACTCAGTTTAGATCTGAAACAAGCAGATAATTCTCCACTGACATTAGTAGCTTTCCATCTATTTCCATAAGATCAAAATCCCACCTGGAGCACGTAACCAGAGACTGCAGGACTGAGAACTCAAAAATTGCTCCTGGCTTCCTACCAGGCACAGCATAGGTGCCCTGCTTTAACACCTCCTTTCCTCCAGCACCTGGCTGCTCTGTGCCCAGCACAGTCCTGCCTGTAAGCAGGCAGTGTCTCATAAAGCATATTATATCCTGGCAATGTGACAYGATTATGTTCATGCCATTGCTGATAACCAAAGCAATCAGTTCTCAGTTAGGCTGTACTCGAGCCAGCACAAAAAGTGATGGACACAGTACTGGGCCACCCTGAACAGATGCTGCTTGAATCTGAGGACTGAGTTGATTTGCTGTGGAATTTTGCAATGGCTAATGAGGTGCACTTCCAGGCACAGCAAGCTGGCAAGGCTAATTGGCTGCCAGTAGGGGCCATACTTTTACATGTAAGAATAGATTTTGCATACAAGCAATGATGTTAGAAAGTTCAGGAAACCCAGTTTGGCCTCATTCAAAGGCTGCAGACAAATAAAACSCAGTAGATTCAGCTGACAGTCATTCCCCATTGAAATGTATTTTAACAGTTACCTTGACTTCAAACTTTAACTGGATGCCTTTTATTAGGAACAACTTTCTTTTACAGGAGGAAACCTTTTAACCATATTGTCCCTGAAGAAAGKTTTGACCCACCCAGAGCAAGAACACAGAGGACTTTCCACTGCCTTCCTTCTTTTCTTTTACTATGACACTTGTAGGATCTGAAAAGGAAGCCCACACCTTCAGGAGGGATCAGGATATATAAAGTGCAAACCAGGCTGCGTAAACCAGGGCTGGAGAAAAACATGCACCATAACATCCTGGCTGTGGGAAACACTGGAGCTGGTTTTGATAGTATGAGAAAATGCTGTGCCTGGGCTGGCTGACTCAGAATGACACTTTTGCACTCCACTGGACTGTGTTCTTGTGCCACTTTATACAACGAGACCGCAGAAAAAGAGAGGACAGTGGAAGCGACAACAAATGGGGCACTCAGCAAAATGGACCAAAAACTCTTCCTTTAAAATGGAAAGAAGCTGGATAATGGATAGTAATGTGTAATTTATTGCAGTTCACTTCTATCATACTTGGTTATAGACCTAGATGACCAGACCTTCTGAATGCTTAGAAGGAAATCTGAAAGGAAAAACACTCTTTTATAATATCTAACTGCMTTGTTATGCAATGTGGAGTCCATGGGAGCAAACCAGAGCATGTAAGATTCCAGTTTTCAAACGTGGGCACTACAGGGTGTGGCAGCCTACCCAGACCTTTACAGCTGGTGAGGTTTTCTGGGTGTGATTGGTTTGTGCTGGCAGACTTTTTAGCAAAATTGAGCTTTCTGTATTTTAATAACGCATATTCTGCCTCATGTTCAGAAAATCGATATTCTTCTTTTGTAATTATCAGGAGTGTACATTAGACAGTGTAAACCACACTGACATGGCATAACAGCAGCTTTCTTGAGAGGCCAGCASGAGGGTTTTCTCTCTGGGTCAGGTATTTCAGCAGTGCCCACCAGGAGAACTTACAGGACCCACACCACAGCAGGACCGTGGGGCAGAGCTAAACACAGGCAGTGAGTCCAGACTCTGGGAAGCCCTGGAAYTGATATTGCTATTTGACATTTTCCTAGGGCTATGCTGTGCTGGCAGACTCTGCTGGCCCTTCAGTAGACCAGAATCAAGAAGATGTCAAGTTAATTTAAGCCCACAATTGCCTYCTGCTTTTCCCAGGCTGTGAATTTTCTCCTATAGCCTTAAGAGGTGCAGAAGTGAATGTCATCCATTTATATATATGTTATGCACGATATTATACATCTATTATCTACACAGAACCTAGAAGTATGTTAGGTCATTTATAGGACTTAAATAGACAGGTCATCCCTGCAGGGCCCAGGATTTGTATTGTGCAGCAAAAAATCAGCCTACAGTTGCACAGGAATTCTGGTTCTTCTTAGACTCTGATATTAAAGAAATGACAGTGCTGTAAGCTTTTGGGCTGTTTTTCCTGTTCTTTTTTGGGCTGTACTTTACAACCATATTTACTGGATGCTGGTTGTGAAAAATTCTATTCACCTCAGGCAATTCCTTGTTGATAGCTGGGTAAAATATCATTAATGCTTTTTGCATTACCATCAATCCTTGTAGTAATAGGCRCTCAGGCAGAACGTGTGCCTAGCCTAGCCAGTTTCTCAAAGCTACTTGTGCACTAGACTTCTGTTGACATCTAGCCTCAACATTAACATCCTTTTTCAATATAAGGAAAAAAAATGGGACCAGAAAATTTTAACTGAAAGTTGTTCTAAGCCTTCAATGGAATGTTCTGCTTTGAAATCCAAGATACCATCATTGGTTTCAATATGGAAAGCTGCATAAAAACCACCACTAGACAGTCACTGGTTTGAACTGACAGCTTTGCTTACAAAGTGATGCATGTAATGGCTTCATGTTACTATTCAGATACACTGAACTGCATTTCGATTGTACTTCTTTTCCCAGCAAGAYGCAAAAGAGAAAATGATTGGTAAAAATCTGATTAAGTAGCATCGAACCGTATCTGATCATCTCTCTTTGAAAATAACTCCACAGGGGGATTTAACTCTTAGAACCCTCAGTATCACTGAGCCTACCATTTATGTGGCTGGCTTCCAAAATCAATTCTACAGTGGTAAGTCAGGCTTACAGGCTCAACTTGCCACGTCTAAATTCAAAAAAGTGAAGATGCTGAGCAGAGGTTGGTGCAAGCTGTCCAGTAAGAAATGCTGACACAGGATTGTGCCTTCCAYGCCAGGGGAAGGGTGGGAAAGACTCATTCTGATCCCAGAGCTCAGTGACTGACATATGGGAAAAGTATTCCTCTTGGTGTGGGGAAGTGAAAATGCTTCATTTTCTATTGATAGAAATCTCCCAATCTGTAACCATTCAGGCTAAAGATTTGCCTCCCTCAGAAAATTTCTTACCTTTCACCAAAAAAGCTGCATCTTCCAGGGAACAAATCTGAGACTGGAGAGGCTGGAAATCAAAGGCTCGATGACAAGTAAAACTCCAGTAAATGTGGCCAAACTTCTGAACACAGTACTTGAAAAATGCCTAGCACAGATCTGCAGCTTGGCTATTTTCAAACACAGATAGACCACAACAATCACAGGCAGTTCCCTTACCTGTACGTGTTGGTTGCTGGCACTCTCCAGATCTGAATGCCTTGGAGAATCCCTTCAGCTCCCACCACCACTCTGAGTTTGGAGTTCCTGTAGGCATCATTGCACTGGCTCTGTGTGGGSCCATAGGGCCCGCTGGCACCGCAGGTTGTGAATAACCAGTGATCTGAAAGGAGGACACAAGCAAAGCATGACTCCAGCATCCAAAGATTGGGTAACTGCTCTGCTCTTCATCTGCTCTGCTTGTTGGACCAAGAGCAGAACCCAGCCCTGTGGTTTCAACCAGAACAAACACTCACAGAATTCCTTTAAAACACTCATAGATTTGTGTAYCTCAGTATCTGACAGCTTTTCATCAACGTGTCCTGAAAACCATCACGACAAGAACTTTTACTTTTAGTTTTACTTTTTCTAAGGGTCAAAGAGGCACAGAGTAGAGAAAAATGCAACAGATGCCACCCCTTTTCAGCCTCTGCTCTCTGTGCTGTTAAGCATTCATCCATAATCTCAAGGCTGCTGCATTCTAGCCCTTTCAGTTTCTAGAGACAATTGGTTATTGAATTTATTTTAAATGGGGAAGTAACCGTTAATTAAATAAAAAACCTGTAAATACAACATCATCAYAGTGATTAAAACATAACAATAGATTAATTGCATTTAGATCAATTATTTGCTCACAGGAGACTCAAATTAAGCTTCAGAAAGCAAAACACCTGACTGAGGCCTGTAAAACAAGCATCCAGCTCTGCATTTTCTAGGCCAGATCTGTGGGTGTAAATCAATGCCTCCCTATTACAGCTAATTTTATCAATTGGAAGTACTAGCTCTGTACAAATAGATTTCTAGAACAAAGCTTTGCTAATTTATAGCTCAAAAAAAAAAAAATCTAATTTTTAAAATTTGAACACATAATGGTGAAAATTACAACCTTTTTCTTAAAGATTCATTTTAGTGGCARCGCAGTGCCAAGATCACAATGCTTTTGTAAATCCCACCTTAACCTATTTTCTAGTATATCAGGAAATAYTTCACATACAATCAAAACAAAGATCTAGAAGGTAAAAAAGTGGACAAAGCATTTTTGATTAACATAACATGATTTATCGATCATATTTATTAATAATCTAATATATACAATTTAATAAACTCCATTAGTTTCTAATGCCATTCTACTGCCATTAATGAAAAAAAGATTTGAAATACATCTTAGGAATGTTTATTCCACAAATTATGTTGGTCCAGTCAGCCTTCTATAAGCCTTGTCAAGGGGCACCATTTTCCCACCAGCTTCCAYGGAAGCAATGCCACACAAGCAGACTCTTTCAGCAGTGATAATTATTTGCTCAGATAATTAACTCAGATAATTAGCTCAGATAGAGCATTAGTTGGACTCAATGTCCAGGAGTTGGACTCAATGATCCTTGCGGATTCCTTCCAACTCAGGATGTTCTATGATTAGCTTGATCTGCTTCTTGGAATTTGGAGCTATTTTCTGAGCTGATGTCATCTAGAAATGATGGTCTGCATGAGCGAGGCCAGAAGTTCTACCATTTCTRTTACTGGAGGGGTTCAACCTCCAGAAATACAAGAAAACACATTATCTTAGCCAGAAAAAAATGCTTGAATTACCTCTTCACAAACGAATTCTAAAGTTGAGCTAAATTATAAAAGAAGTTCAGTGAATGAAATAGATCAAATAATATGGCAGGACTTCAAGAAATATTTCTAAAAAAACAGTAGTATTTCTAAAAAACAGTGGTAATACAGTGTTGTGAAAAACTACTACTCTTTAAGAAAACTTCCCTAAGTACTGCTGATAAAATAATCCCTTCTTACTGAAAAATCTATACCAGCCTTCCTCAAAACTCCMCTGCAAGGACTCTCTAAAGATTTTACCACTGTCACTTGTTTAATTTATATATTTATTTCACTTATTTCTCTAGTCCCTCTGCAATGGCAGTAAAAAAAGTCTTAAAATTATTAGACAGAAAATGGAAGAATTCCTYTCTACTCCTTTGCCTCCAATGTAACTCTCCCAAAGCCCCAAAAGAACAKACAAGAGGTAAAGGCACCTAAGGAAGCAAGGTCTAGAAGTTACTAAAGCAAAATGCTTCCACAGCTCTGGTATCCACAGTCTCACACCAGAAGTTACTTATATTTATCCTTGAAAAWTCCATCCCAAAACTAAAGCAAAATCTGACACTAACTGGAAGATGAGAGACTCATTCCGTCAGCTATCACAGTGATTTAACATTGCAATACCCCAGTGGGTTTAGCCACCTGCACTGAAACATATGTTTAGTAAAGCAGGCAGGTAAGTGGAACAATAAGAAGCCATTTGGATGTCTCCAGAGAAATATCAAACATGTTCCCAAAGGTAGGTGTGGGTGACCTTCAAGGAGACCAGAAGCCCAAAACATGAGAGAATCAAAATGGAAAACTGGAARTGATCAAACCTAGGAGAGACCACAGCATGTGCACACTGATGCTGCAGTTAAACTTTACATTTCTGATTTAGTCCCTTGAAATAAAACTTGTTCCTCYGGTATCTGCTTACCTGACCTTAGCAAACTTATCTCTAGATGATTGCATGTGTAACTCACAGGACAGCTGGACCTGAAACTGGCTGCTCTTGGCTCCCACTGGGTTCCAGGGACAGGGGATCAATGAACTACATCTTATTCCAAAATGCTTTGAAATGGCCCTCTGGATCCCTAAAAGCCCTGGTGGAACAGAAGGAGACTGTTCTTCTTCTGCAAACTGSCTTCTGCCTTTGCATTTAAGCAACCAAAACATCTTTTGTGTTTTCAGCCTTTAGGGCAGACTAGAGGGGCTCAGTTCCAGTGCAGAGGCAGTATCAGGGCAAGGGCAAGCAGTGCTTGTCATTTAAAATTAATCAATCTGCACTAGGGTCTCAGAATCTGGCTTTTAAGAGCTTGRGAAGATGGGGATTGAAAAACCACAGATACGTTATGCCAGGGAGTATGATGTAAGAAACCTGGAGCCAACAGTGCACAGGAGGTGCTATCCTGGATTTCAAAGTGGTCCTGTTGGAATGGACACAGTGGTGKATACAAGATTGTCTGTAAAGCCTCTCAGACTCTGCAGCTGCTGCAGCCAGTGCTAGCAAGAATATTKACTTGCTTTATTCTGGTAGATGATAGACAAGAACAGGAAAATATGTGTTTCAGAACTAGAAGAGCTGGGTAGTGACCTTTACCCAAAACACTGCASGAGTAAGTCTGGCCCAAGTGAATTCCATGGGGAGACTCCACCTGATTTAAACCAACAGGGATTTAGTAAAATGTACAGCCAGGTGTTGCACGATCTCCTCATTTGTCATTGTTGCAYTGATGTACAAACAGCCCTACTCCTGTTTATAAATACTGGAAGCCAGTTCAACATGCAACAGCTTTGTCACTGAATTAAGTGCGAGATAATATGACACAGGAAGAAGTTGCCCCTCATTGCAAGACAATTAGGATGGATAGGTCTTAGTTACAATTCTGGACACAGACTAAAATCCCCGCACTTCCCCTGCTCTCCTCTCTCATGTTTCACAAAGCCAGCCCTCGGTGTGCAGATGTAACCRCAGCCCAAGATCTGAAACCACTAACCCAGCAGCAAAACAGAGTACTGCCTGCCCCAACAACCCACCAGTTCYTTCTTAAAATTAAGATTTCACTCCCTGCAAAGTATTGATTTTCTCTTGATTCTAGAAATGATTGCAGCATGTCTTATAAGCTCGGAGAGAGCATTTCTACAGGTTACTGCATGCCACAGCAGTTTACAGTAATTCAGTTTGAAGCATTATTTTGATCTCCAAAGACGAAAGCAGCAGCAATGAATCGAAAATCCTTAAGCAGCTYGGTGAGAAGCACAGACTTTTTCCATCTGTGAATAACTGTGTTCTGTCACAGTTAGTGCACTGCACATCCCTCCTTCCTTCTGCAGTGTGCAGCAGGATAACGCTGCCAGCACCTCAAGCTCACACCAGGGGAAAAACAGCAGGACTCCCCAGGCTAAGCCTCTCCAAAAYGCCTAGCAGATTGTGAAAGTCTGCCCAACCTCACACAAGTTAGTTTCCCAGTTTCCAGAAACAGCTGAGCATTCCCATGACAAAAAACAAAAGGGTAGTTTAATGTAGGGTCCCTATATGTTCTGTCATTGGTAGCTGCAAGATGCTAGCTGGGTTTAAAAAAAGGAAATCTGTTTGAGGTGGGAGGGGGAAAAAAAGTGGAGACCACAGTGAGATTCAGATTGGGGTACTACATTTCAGTGAATAGCTTATACATCAGATCAATTTGACAGAATCCCCCTTTTAAAAGAAACAAGGCAGAGGAAACATTAAATTTCTGCCTGTTTCTACCCACTCACCTGCCCTCCTCAGGCTCCCTGGCAAGCTCCCCAACACATTAGCAAGGTCCCAGAAGGAATATTTTGCAAAAAATGTAATTTTAGCTCTATTAAAACAATTTTAAAAAAATTTCTTCCTTTCATAACTTTTCTTTCCATATTAAATATACTGATTGATGTATTTACACACACAGTTGCTCATCCTTTTACACAGCAAAAATTCTAGGTTTCATGGTTTGTCTTGATACATGAAATGCACRGCAATCAAGGTGCTGGATTTCAGCCACAGCAAAAGGGGACTGATGTCCTGCTCTTGGAAAACAAATGAACAAATCCCCAAAAGACTTAAAATGACTAATTTATTTGAAGCCCTGATATTACTTGCAGCCCGTGGTGATGCTGCTGCAGGCACTGCTGCAAATAACAATCAGCAACACTGAAGAGAAAACAGTGGAGCAAAGCCTAAAGGACATTTGTACTTCTAACATAGAAAGMAAATTCATTGGCACATGTACAGCACACAAACTCCATGCCACAAAACAGACAGAGGCCTTTTGGCTATACCTCAAGGGCTAAATGTATTAACTGGCATTTGTTAAATCAAGCTGATTTGAACCTTGTTTAAACTCATTCCCAACCAAAACTTCAGTGATTTGAGCAAATTGCCCACCAAGAACCATGATACTTGGCTTCTTGTGGAACCTAGAGTAATATGCTGTTGAAATACATCAGTGCTTTAAAACAACGTGTAGACAGTTTGTGGAACTCRGTGCCACAACCTCTGTGCAGACCAAAAGGCTATTCCTAATTCCACCAGAGTAAAAATCCACATTAATAAGGGCTATAAAGTCTCATGCTCCAGGAGCCTAAGAGTGCCAGTGACTAAACTTCTGGAGGCAGTTAATTCTTCCTCAGAGAGTTCATTTTACCTCTTCTTCTCATRTAGATGTCATCAAACTTGATGCCATGAACAAGTGAAATATTGCTTCATCTATCTGTAAAAACTTCCATGAGTTTTCCTTGCAAAATTTGGCCAATATGGGAAATCAGAGGCTTAGAGRAAACTGCCCACCTTAATCCTCACTAGGATTTGGCTGCCACTGGCACCCTGGGCTGTGTGGAGATCTGTACATTTTACTCAGTGCATGAGCAATCTCAGTTATGCATTACCATTAATTCCAGGGTTGGTCTGTGCTGGAAGCCTGTAGGCAAAATATTCTACAAGCATATATAAGAAACATGCTCAGTGAGGTAAGGATTTCAATTTTGCTTTGGGTTCTGCCGTTTAACAGTGTTCTGTGAGCAGTAATTGGAGATTATTACCCTTCCCAGGATTGAATTTGCCAGAGATTAATGGSGCAGGGGGTTGAAAGATTATGGTAAATGGCAGAGCTAGGTTGTGCTCACAATCACAGTCGCTGACCTGTTAAGTGTGTCTACAAAATGGTATTAAGGGGACATAAAATGATGATAGAAATTAGTGAATCTTGCCAGCAATATGAGAACCAGTTACAGAGGTATGCCTAGACTAAGAGAGGTCRGCTTTTCAGCTCTTTATGGAATTACTATTTCTGTCTCTATTGTCTAAATGAGGCAGTAGAAGGCTTGGACAGGTTTTTCAGATCAACAAGAGCATCTGCAGTGATGACAAATGTATGCCAGATCAATCCATCCTGACTATTGTTTCAAAGAAATACTCAAAAGCTTGATTCATAATTTAGATTTTCCTTAAGCATCTCTATATAGGGAACATTATTAGGGCATCTTGTAGGAAATTATCTTTGGTCAGTGYAAGAGGGTAAGAGCACAACAACTTYGAACAGCAATGAGAACGCCTTGTTTCTTGCCACCTTCTGAAAACAGACACTAACAAACCAGCATGAAGAAAACTAATTTCCCTTTTATGTCTCACTTAAAGAGTCTTCCCTAAAGGGTGTTCAGTGACACAGGCTACTAACTTTTAGTAATTTTTTTTTCATAATTACAAGTATGGTAGAAATTCATGTTAGAGAACAAAGACCAAGTTGGGTGGAGGTGGCAAAATTATTTCAAAACTTTTTCCTGGGATTTATAGCAGTTYCTCCACAATTTAAACTGGTATTCTTAAGAGTGAGCAGCTTTAAATTTAGGTCTGAAACCTGTGAATTGCCCTTTTTATTTCAATTGCATGATTAACTCTAGAGAGCAATTATGCCAATTCAACTTTGCAAGGTTTTATCTGGTTGCATGCTGATTTTCAGTATTGCACCATTCCTATTTTCAATCCTACAGAGAAAGCAAGTGTAAACACCACAATAAAGAAACTCATACCTACATATTCTGAGATCCCACTGTTGTGTCCGAACATTTTCCATCACCGTTCAGAACATTACTTTCGTTGGGGGGAGGGCACTGGGCTGTTATTCATTCTGTTAATTGTTGCATAATACAGAAATACAATTCTGCAGATACCTTTATTGCATTATACCAACAGTTCAGTTAGTRTAATTGCACACAAAGAGCAACCAAATGTAATTTACTTTTACTTAATAGCTGCTCCGCTGTTCCTTTCAGCTCCTTCATCTGATTAACTAATGTGACTGAGAGTTCTTCCGAGAAACAGCCTTGGAAGTACTCAAAACAGGACCCTCCCTGATGGAAAAGGCAAAATCCATGCAACCACTAAATGCTGTGGGGAAGAGACTGGAGGAAAACCAAAACCCAGTCTGGGTAAGAAAATTATTTGATGGCAGTTGCCATGCAAGAAACCAGGGCTGCATAATGGCCAGTGGAAATGCAGAGCAGAAGGGACAAAACAATGCAATATTTGAGGAGAAAAAAGGTCAATATTTTTGCACRTTGCACAACATGCCATTTTTGTACTGTGTGCTCTGACACAAATAAGTTGTCAGTGGGACAGAAGAGAAGCTGAAACATCAAAAGAAAGGCTATCCTCATGGTATTTAAAGCCTATTCAGAAGCACCAGAAATCTTTAATTAAAGCTTGATTGCTCTGTGTCTTGTTATCTCCTTTTGCCTACCGAGAATCCTATTTTGTCTCCTTCAGCTTCCATGATAGTAATTTGTTTACCTCGAGTTMCTCATTATTGCTCACTGTATCTTTACATGCCCGAATTTCCCATATTCTAGCCTTGTGGATAAAAGGAAATTGCATTGGCTTGATATAAATTGACTTTTTAATTGGTAGTTGAATGATAGTATGGTTTGAGCAGCTTTCAGTTTCACTTAAACTAATACCTAATCAATTTAAAACCAAAGCCAAAGTAAGCCTGGGTTTACAACAGAATAAACAGCACCCAGCATTTTTGTACAGATTTAACCATTTCAATGAAAAATCCYGGTTCCATTAAAGCTGTTTCAATCTTCTGGCACATGCAGACCTTGTTACAATTTTTTTCCAGGCAGCTTCTAGAGTCAAGTTTCACCTGCAACCTTTCAGCAAGAAGTCRGTATTCCAGCAAATAACACACTGTAAGTTAATTGAAAAGGAAAGCATATTGAAAAGGAAAGCATTTGCATTATCCTGTGAACATCTATCTTATGGCCACCTTGCACTGCAAGTAACTGTGTGACTTGAAAACCACAGGAATCATTCTGTGCTGGTCCTGGCTATCTGTAAGAGACCKTATGGAAGACCCTGGACTGTCTCACGATTGACTAAACCCCAAGGCGGRAGAAAAGGGGGCTTTTGCTCAAAGGAGTCTGAGCCAGGTTAAGGTGGAAGGACTGCCAAGTTTCCAGCTCCTAGGCTGCTGAGAACAATGGATGTGAGCTACGGATGATCGCACCGTTCCTGAGGAGAACGGTACAGGCCGCTGCTCATGCTGTACAATAGACATTCTTTCCCCACCACCTGGCCGGCAAGTCATGACTTGCAACCCCCCCTCCTGGCCTGCAGCCACTCGCTTTGAAAAACAGACTATAAAAGGTCTCCTCCGAAGAGACCACCCTGAGAGAGATCTCCCTACCAACTGACTGACGACCATCGTGGGACCTTGGAAGACCCCGTCAGCTGGTAGCTATACGACCCAATCTCTATCTCTCTCTCTCTCTCTTTCTCTCTCTTTCTCTCTCTCTTTTTTCTCTCTCTCACCCTCTCTCACCCTCTTCTATCGCAAAATACCCAAATAAATTAGTCCTGATTATTTGAAGCATATACATTTGCCTTCTCRTTTTCTTTTGCACTCTGAGATTCCAAAAAGAACCTATCACGATCTCCGCTTCAACCCGAGCGGATCGTGACACTATCACRAAACTGGAGAGAGTAACAGCACCACATCAGTTGTAGTAATTTCAGTACTTACTCTACCCAGCATGTTCATTACCCCAGCTGTGACACACTACAGTAATTAACAGATTTCTGGAAGCTTTAGGATCTTYCACAGCGTGGCTGTATTGTGTATTTTGACTCTCCAGTGTACACTCAGAGTCATGACCAGCAGTGGCAAGGCTGAAGAAACAATTCAGTAGGGACAGGGCCTGAGAACAGAGAGGRCAGGGAGGCTGGTGGTGCTGACCAGAACTTCTGCTGAAAATGGATTTCCAAGCATAGGCAAAAGCAGCAGATGCGTGTAAGAGGGTGTGCTCAGACACGAAGGAGCAAATGGAGGGCCCATGCCCTTGAAAACAATTGAGTTTCTTYGGATTTAATGTGTGTAAACAAAGTGGCACCTGTCTTCCAGACTGTGGCTCCTGCTGCGAAGGCTGAGCTGACTTGGGAACCTTGGGWGGGCTTTTATTTTCCTGTAGTCTCATCAGCTTTAGGAACACAGTTCTTTGTTTTAATATGATTTCTTAAGAGGGAGATGTTATAGTATGTGATCCATCACACAAGTCAAAGATTCTATTAGCTGTAATTACTTTTAGCYGAGCCCATATTGGTCAGTGCAGTCTTTGGGACTTCAGGGTGGTGCTGATGCTGTTGGTTCACCCACACAACAGTAAATATGTGCCCATCAAAGKAAAGGCCTTGACAGACTCAGCCTGAGGTTTCTTAAATGCATTACAGGATGCAGAAAGAAACAAGATTAAAGCTGGGTAAAACACACAGCCCAGGGACCAAACCAGCATCTGCAGTGTTTCCTGACAGCAAGCAGGGGCTCAGCAACACAAAGGAACAATGGGATTTTGGTGCTGCAGAGACCCTCAGAAATGCAAGGACTTCTCACTGCAAGAAGTTGCTGCTCAGCTTCTCCATTTCTGCCTTGTCTACTCTGAGGRCATAAGGGGAGAAAATTGCTGTAGGAGTGATTTCAAACCCCAAAGGCTAGAGACAATTTTAGACAGAATATGAACAGGACCGAGGACAAAGCCCAGAAAATAGGCAAGCTATTTTAGATTGGAATTACCTTGAATTTTCAGCCCAAGATCATCACAAATTATTTTAATTGCTCAAAGTACTTCAGTGACCTTCCCTTCTACCCTCATGCAATCTGATTCCCYTTATTTCTACTATCCAAGCCTTTCTTTAAATTGAATTCCTCAGACAGGACAGGGAGCAGAAGAGTTAGCAGATGTTATGTCTAGTGAGAAGTAGGAAATGACAAAATTCTCAAAGAAATTTACAGCCACAGGATTTCTAGCCCACACACACTTTACATCAACTTTGCATCTAAAATTTAATGTTTTTTTCTGTCACTAAAACAACAGATACCCTGGAAGGAAATATTTCCTAAGATGCCTTAGGAAACTATATCACCACCTACAGAAACTCAGCCAGCAATCCATAATCTACACCTTCCTACAGATCCAACCACAAGATTACTGACCCAAGGGCGATACTGAGAGCACTTAAAAGACAACTCCACTCACAGGCAGAAAACAGAGATACAGATATTGAAGGGRGGACTTCAAAGGATCTTCAAAGAGAACATATAAAGATACTTTTGGAAATTATACCTTTGTGACAGCCCAAGCTCACACACGACATCTGTAATAGAGCTAAACACAACCTTTACAGCTGAAGAGCAGCTTTACCCAGCCCAGTATCCTCTCATGTGGGCTCATTGCCTCTGCCTCACTCCCTTGAGGCTCCCGGCAGTGCTTCTGCACTTTTCTTGCTGTGTGATGCTCAGGACATAAAATATCAGTAAACTCCATGTGATGGCAACTCAGTCTACCCTGCAGGCTGACCCCTCAGCCTCTGCTGCCAGAGCTCATTTCACMAGAGAGATCAGGCAGCAGCAGCTGCCCTGCTGTGGCAGCACAGAGCAGATTTTCAGGGAGGCTTTGAAGGCTCTGTGGGGCTTTTGGCCACAGTGAGCAGACTGCTGTCAGCATCACAGCTAACACCTCAACAGAACACTGCAGGTAGCAGAGTAAAATGCAGCCTGGAATAGAACAGATGGAAAGAACTCTTAGGCAGAAGAATGGGAGAGAAGGAGGCAGCAGGAATCCCTACACTTACTGTCAGAGCAAAGGAGGCATAAATCAACCCTGTTCTCTAACTTAAGAGGGGTGGTATTTCAAATTGGCAGGTAAAGTAGCTGGCCCTGAGAGAGGAGAAACAGCTGCACACAGTGCTGAGGGCTGCAGCTGTAACAAGCCCTTGTCTCTCCTGTAAATACTCCTCACTTCTATGGTCAGCCCTGCTGCCCCAGGTAGGCTGGAGGTTGTGGCTGCAGGAGAAGGCAGGAGGAGGCAAGAAAGCAGATTCTAATAAAAACACACATTTAAAGCCCAAAAACCAATGTTGTGGCTGTGTGGGAAAGCCTGGGGGAGGAGAGRGGGAAACATCTGGGAGACAGTGATGGGAGGGCAAAGGCAGGGAAGGGAACTCTTGCATCTATTTGGCCCACACCATTACAGTTATGTTGGAAAGAGGAGATGAAGAATAGGGGAGAATAAAGTAACGTGAACATACAAGACTAATATTTCTAACTAAATTAAAATTCTATTTTTAAAACAAGGTCCAGTGCTGTATTGTTTCAAATGGACCATGAATATATTACTGAAAAAGCGAGTCTGTGCTAGTTCAGATGAAGTCATATATTACCTAGAGTTGGGTGTTCAGGTTAACAAATGCTGAACTCAGTAAATTTGGATGCTTCACTTTGATTTCTGCCGATTTTTAGATGACCACAACACCAAAGAAACCTATTTTACAGTTTAAAACCATGTTTTACTTGAAGAAGAGGCCTTCTATTTCTTCCACCAGTTCGCAGTCAAAATCTGAGTCAAAATTAGCACTAAACATAATTTCTTTCTAGATCTTATTTTTTGTTTGTAAGGAACTTGGGAAAAGCTCTAAACAAAGGCTGTGGGGAAAAAAAAATGCATTTATCCACATCTAATTRAAATCTGTGCTAGTTGGAAATCTCTCCTATCTGATGATGCTTCTCAGACTCAACAATTACCTGCTGGATCAGAAAAGGGGGCACTGCTGAGCTGGAGATTTCCCAGGAGCTTTTGTTCCCATCCAAACTTCTTCTGGCCACCTCTACTGGTGAGCAAATTGCTTGAGTCTGAAGTGGTACCTCGAGGTGTCTTCTCTCCACTGACTAGAAAACAAGAAATCACAGATTGGTTTATGGCTGAGGGGGACTGAGTCAGTATGTAATCCAAAATTGAAACTAAAATAAGGGCTGCAGACTTCTGTGCTGAGAATGAGAGCCTGCAGACACAGGATATAACATTATTAAAARAAATGGGCAGATTTACTTTCCATTGTTGTTACGGAACTTAGACAAAAGAAAAATAAGCATGAATAAATAGGAGGCAAGGCAGCAAGTAAATGAAAACAGAAATACAGAATGCAACCTTTAGCAACTGCTATAAAATTTCTTTTTAGCCAGTAAAAGTACGAGGAATTTTTAAAATTCCATCCTAATTTTAGTATCTCTTTTAATACTGGAATCTAAAGTCTATACCAAAAGGTATTACTGCATAAATGAAAAGACTCATGCCCCAGGCAATGCAAATTAGCATAACACAAAGCAGATGAAACATTCTGACTGCAGAAATGGTTTAGAGGTTTTCAGTCTGAACAAGGCTACAGAGGTTGCAGCTTCAAGCCTAGGAGAAGAAAGGATGCATTTAAGTTCTGCTGCTCAGCCCAAGGCAGAAGTTTAATTTGTTCAGAGCAGCAATTCTCCAGCCCTCATGTAAGTTGTTGGTCTGAGGTATAGAGTGACAGATCATTGAACAGATTTACAAATTAAGCAATTCACTATGCATGAGATTATGAAAGATGAGTCAGACATGAAAATTTAATAAAAAATCTACATGTGGTGAAATCAGGCATCASAGGTAGAGACTGGACATATTTTAGAGGCCAGTCAATCACAAAGCAGGGTCAGAATCCAAATTTTTCCCCAGAGCAGTAGAGTGTAAAGATCCTAGTTTCTGATTCAGACTTAAATGTGTGTCAGTCTAAATAAAATAATCTTGTTCTAATTCAACCAGAGTATTGGGCCCAATGTTATTGCAAAGTTAGTGTCAATCACAGGATAACTGTCTTTTCCCAGCCAGAGTGCAACTGTCATTCATTTTGATAACTGTCACACAGCAAACCAGGTCATGTGGAAATCTAAAATCACAGAGTGGCTTCTGCAGCAGCCTGGGTGGATAGGTGATGGCTCTGCCTCTGCTGGAAGCTGCTCTCCCACACTGTGGGTCTCACTGCCCTCTTATGCCAAACTGGAAACCCATTCCCTGCTTGGCTTCACCAGTAAGGGGTGTGCCTGAATGGGCTCCTCTGCCTAAGCACAAGACCTCTTCCTTTCAAGTCTTTTGAAGATAATGACACCCAGCCCCTTCCCTGCAGTTCCCAAGTTTCAATTATATGGCAAATAAAAGACAAGTCACTTGCAGATAAAAGCAAAACTTACTTGTTAAATAACAGTCCAGACTAAGGGAGACATTGTCAAAAGCAATAATAGCATCAGAGCCTTCTTCCCATGAAGCAGTGATCTGAAACCAAAACCTGCACAGATTGGAAAAAATGGGATTAAATTCGGCTAAAGAGATGAAATTCAGTGCTCGTCACAATTAAAGCAGTTTTTGAATGGTGGAGAATAACTCTTTTCACATATGAAAATATTAAACAGACAGAGAAAGTATCTGCACTCCTACCAAGGGAAGATGATCTGAGGAAGGCAGCTATACATTTATTTAGGTAGACAGAATAAAAGAATATTGTCCCTCTTCCCTCCAGAGACATACAGCCTGAAGGAGGTAGAAGTTGTGTAAGTGTGTGCTCAGAAAAGAAAGCCCCCTGGATTCTGGCACAAATAAAAAACAACCAGACAGACCCCAGTGCTTTTATTCTCACAAATGATTTACACCCTGAAGTGTTAAGAAAAATAAGTAGGCAGGGCTCCTGAAGTAATTTGGAGTTCCTAAAAGGAACTGCAATCAAAGGCTACAATCATTTTAGAAATATTTGGTGTTGATGTGCTCTGTAGGAAGCACACGATATCTAATAGCCCTGGCAGTCACAAAAGAGAGGAACTGACACTGGGTAGTCCRCAGGAAGAGCAGAACTCATTATGTCCTTATAGAAGGTGAGAAGGTTTGCCTTAAATCACTTCCTGATTTGAGGAAAGCTGGCTTTTGCTGGGAAGTTACGCCACTTTAACATTATCAGAAGAGAGGTCTCTGTAAATTCACCCTCAATGATATGACAAGTCAACAGGAAAAGCAAAAATTACCCACAACCAAATACTTCAAATCTGACAGTATATTGGCCATGCATTAATTTTGTGTACTCATGGATTTAGGTTTTCTCTTTGCTTAGCAAGTTCATGTTCTCAATGCRTATCTGCCACATAAAATCATAATACTCTGCTTAGGAAAGAGAACAATTTCTGAAAGCAGCCAGCCATGGCTCAGAAGTCAGATACAATGCTGAGAGGTTGCATCAAGACTATAAAAACAGGAAACTATCACATGTTGCAGCACAAGCTACAAGTGAATATGAAATATTATTCAAACCTAATTCTCTGTCGTATCTTGATGTTTTACGCCAGCAGAAGTTAGGCCATTTGTGGGTCTCTAACGTAGATCTATTGCTGGTGCTTGCTGCTCTATCTTTCAGAGATAAATGTTCAGTCAGAATGTGAATTCTTGCAGGTGTTTCAGATTAGACAAGAAAATGATGACAGAACAAGGTTTTTTGAAAAGCAGCCCTATTTATTTAGAAAGGCTTTAGAAATCCTGTATTTTTCTTGCAGCAGGAATCTAAACACTGGCAGAATTTTTTTTCTTCTCACAGACTCTAGTCCTTTCTGCATGGCACTGGGTCTAAAATATTTTGTCTTAGCTTTATGTACGTTACTAGTATTTTTACATTTGTCTTGACAATTCCTACTGTTTTTAAATATTACCTCTCCTTTACCAGCAAACTAACTGCAAAACCAAAGTTCCAGCAAAGTTTCCCTGGCCATACACATATTTACTTTGGAACAGCATATTCTTGTGCTTCGAATGAGGATTTTTACTGAGCCTTCTGACTCTSTCAGCAAATGGAACTAACTCTCATGTTGTTCTCAAAACACAGGGCTGCTTTCCAGGGGGGGCAGTGAGGTTTGGCAAAAGCTAACACAGACCCCAGGGATATAGGTGACTTTGAGGATATCTTCATTGAAGTGTCATCATCTTCTGCRATTGGTGCCCTCGCTAAGTTACAGCTGGGGACAGAGGCAGAAAAGATGACACAACCAAAGCAAAAACTCGAAACAGAAAAAACTTCTGTCAGCCTCTGAAAGATGCAAAGGGTTTAGAACAGACCACAGTCCATTCATAACAGAAAAGATTTATATAGTTACTATGTTCCTMCTTCTTTATTTCTGGTRAAGAAAAACAATGATGCTTCAAAGMTGAAATTTCTTGCTCCTTGGAGATATACATTGTACACATGGAGAGGCTGCTCTAAAACTGACTTTTTATGTTCTAAAGACACGAGCAGCTGCCATGAAAGAGCAGGTGACTGAYACGRATAATAGYRGATATGATGAAGGAAGAGTATCCCYAGCATCAAAGGAAACTCCAAATTGCAAGGCACAATTTTCTTTGCTAAATGATCCATCTTTATCAGCTCAAAAGTGGCAGCTCCATCTATGCAAGTCTGAACACCACAAAAGTGTATTTTTAGCTTTCCCAAATCCATAAAAAGTGCARTTGAAATCTGATGCTTAGTTGGGATACCTGAAACCCTTTGTGGGTATGCCTAGGAGGAGAACTGAAAGGAACATAAAATCCTTGGATATGAAATTGGTTTCCAACTGAATTGGCTGCCCTCCCTCTGTCTCCCTCCCTCCTTTCCTCTACAGCTGACATCCCACAACACTTCAAATGAAATTACAAGCTCTAGCATAAACATAAGCTGTTCATTTTGAGACATGCCATACAAGACTTAAACAAAAGCTGTTGGACAGACACAGAGGGCTCTGATCTACTTTCTCCTGCAAGTTACTGTGCCAGCAGCAGAGATGACTGATCCGTGTGTGAAACAGGTCCTGAAGCACCACAGGTCACAGTCTGGTATGTTATGGAGAACCAGAACCTACCTCAGGCTGTAAAAATACAGATCATAGCTCAGCAGAAGCTTCTCCTTCCCTGTTGCGCGCTGCTGAAATATCCAGGAAGGGGTAGGGTGGAAACTGGTTCAGCTGCACATTTTTCAGATCATGTGTGTGAAAATCAATGCCCTGCACACAGTGAACCTTGGTGCTGCACTGAAGGGACCAAGTCTCAGCCTGKTCCCTTGGGGTGCACACCAAGTGCTGCTTGGAGACAGGGACACTTTGATGTGAATTCATGTTTGTAAGGTGCTAAACTGAGGCTGCAAAATTAATTACAAAAACAAATAAGCAATTCCTCTCCGTCAGTTTTTTCTCCCACTACTGCAGACTTTAGCTCAGGGAGCATAAGAGAGAGATACTTTTGCAAAGACTGCCAGGCACCTTCTTTGTGCCTCCAGGCAATGAAGCACTTCTAAAAATATCTTCAGGCGGTTTCCTTGGCAGAACCTAAGATTCATGCCCCAAGGTGTTAGGCTTTGATACACTTTTCATGTTGTGCCTCTTCAGACAATAAAGGGTTGTTCTTATGAGAATTATCAAATGTTCAGCTCCTAAGAACTCAAAAGCATGATACAAACTAGTATTTTTGTTGTTGAAGGGAGTGTAATGTAACATGCCCATAGCAGAACGCAATAGGTTGCTTTTCACTTTTATTTACAGTTGATTCAAGTTAAGAGAGAGCTTTGCTGATTTCACCTGTGGGAACACCACAACCAGAACTCTTGAGAAGTTTCCACAAGTTCACCAGGGATGAAAAAAAATGCTGCCGAAATACAAAAATTCTGTGAATGCTGAACACTATTAGGACTATCAGTGCTGCTTTGGCTGCCTATTAATCTTATTTTTTCCTAACACGAATGCAGTTTCAGTACAAACCTTCTCTGGAGACCAGCATTTCTGCAACAAATAGTTCATCATTTTATCTTCTCTAGTTTAATGCCACTATTAATTTAGAAATATGATGTCTTTCAAATTCCATTGAAACAAGATCATCAGTTAACCAACATTTCAATCATTAGCTTTGGTGGCTTTAGCTTAATGGGCTAATTAAGGGAAATTTAATCAAAACTGAAGATGGAAATGTCACACATCAGTGAGATGGAAAAACCCCACAGACAATCTCATTCCCTTGCTCCCTCCTTTTTTTTTTTTTTCTTTCCGTTTGATCCCTGAAATCAGTGAAAYAACTCCCTCTGACTTTGGTGGGAGCTGATTCTCAAACAGCAGCAGCCCATGTTACTGCAGTGACTCAGAGCAGTGCTGGAGGTGACATCTCACAGATCAGAGGGGTAACGCTGACTACACACCCAGTCCTTCAACTGGTCCCTGCACAGGCATTGGACACACCCACTGCAAACACAGATGCTGCAGTGAATGGCCATGAAAGAATATTCCTGAAAGCAGTTTGTACAGGAGCAGCAAAATTACTGCTGGCTTGTTTGTCGTGACTTTGTTGCTTATTAAATCCCCGCCACTTCTTCGCATGGAATCCAAATCCTCAACAGATTAACTTGTTTTTGTAAGCTAGATTTCTTCATAGGAATGAAAGTATGGCAGCTATGAAACACTTCAATGACTTGGTTATTAGAAAAATTATTACTTGAGGACTGGTGGAAATTACTTCTTAACTGTCTCCTTTTGCCCCCCTCAATCCAGAGCAGAGCTAGAAAATGGGTTCCTTGGATGTATGTGTGACAGCTGGGAGTACAGGTTACACCCTGGAGAGTTGGGTGTGAGCTGAGCTGTGAAAGCAAGCACATACAAAGGCCTTTAYTAAAAAAATTCTGTTTGAGGCAAATAGGAAATGCTGCATCAGAGGGACGATCCCCCCCATTTCAACTTCCTCTCTGGGGAACATCAGCTCCTCTGTTTGAAGGATACAAATTTTACATAGATTCAAAAGCCACTCGAAGGTGACTACTGCTCAAATATTTCAGAGTCACAGCCAAGAAATAGCACAAAATGAGCTTTGGTTTGTTTYGTTGACCCAGTCAGTGAAATATCAATTCAGATGAACAGTTCCCTGAAAACGTATTTTAACTCAGTTAAATATGACCAAAATAGGATAACAAAAAAGCTTCTGATCTGTAACCTTTCCCATTCTTCAGCCTTTTTGAATTTTTTATTTCAGTGTGGTCAGTATCTAAGCTTCATCACATCATCCTGGGTTTTCTAATCAGTTGGTTCTTTTTAATTGCTTATTTTTTTCTTGATCCTAACAGAAGACTGGTTATCCCCAAAATATTTGGGGCTTATTATAAAGGGAAATGCAGAACTAAAAGTGTGAAGGTATATTTATAGCCTTGTTGGTATAGCTTCCATGAGGACAAATTCTTCAGCTTACATCATCTATCCCTAGCTCTTCATTGCACAGAAGTGTTTGCTTTCGCCTGTATTGTATCTTCTTCTGATGGAAGAGAAATAAAAAACCCATTTTCATTGCACTGAAGACCTCTGCAAGCTGATTTTGTGCAAATTCTGCATCTCACTCCCTTCAGTAACCACTCTAAATTCCACCTAAATATTGTCCCTGGTTGATACAGACAGTTCAGGTTTTATTATCCAGACTCAGGCAGCTGCCTTCATGCCATCATTTTAGAAAGGCTCATAATCATTACTTTTTTTTCTTTTTATCACAAAAGACAGGGATTATTAACCAAGACTGAACGTTAATCTCCTCTGTACTCAATCCCCCATGCAGTGACATGATCAGTACGTACAGATCTTATTTTATAACTGGTAATGTTTTGCCTCTGATGGAACTGATTTCTCTCTCTACCTAGCTAAAATAATTATGGCTGAACCTGCTTGAAACCGAGGTACTCACAGAATGGAGAAATTTCAGGTCACTAACCCTTATTACATTCAGGTTCCCATTAACTTCTCTGTTACAAATGATGCATTGTTAGCTCACTTCACAAAGGAATACTTACTATTTGGGATAAAAGACACATTTAGATGGAATAAGATTATTTRGAGAAATATAAGCATGTTAACCAAACTCAGTTACAGCGACAGAATCACCATGCAGGAAGTTACTTAACAGCTAGTAATAAAGTTTGAGATTCAAAGGTGTTATTAAAGGCAACCATGCATGTACAAAACCTGTCACGTGTACTCTGCACACACCGCCAACCAAAACCCCCTTTTCAGCTGCACAGAACAACCATTTGCAGAATAACTCTTTCAGAAGAAGGACAGTGGCAGACAGACATAATTAATGCTAGAGAGCAGAAGAGCAGTGATATGATTGTTAAGGTCTCACTGCTTTTAAAGTGTGGCCACCTCAGGGCATCTTGTTGGATGCACGTAAGACAGACTAAGGGGATCTGGCTGTAGTGTGACCAATTTATATAGATGTAGARATGTGTAGGCAGATGCATGACTGGCTGTTATGGAAGGCCAATGTTTCTTCTTAGAAGAATGGGAAGAAAATTTAGGAATAACATGAGATAAATGGRCCACTGGGTCAAAAATGTTGCCAAGAACCTCCCTTTTCCTTTYCCTTTTYATCCTTAATGGGAATCTGACACTCAGAAACTTACTATTAAGAAATTCTGAAAGGAGTGTGAAGGAGACAAGAGCAATGCAAGAAGAATTACTGGACAAGAAGAGTGCATAACCATAACTGGTAGAGAAAGACCTGAGACAAGTTATTTTACTGCTGCAATGCATGAGAGGGTGCCCGGGTGCTGGGGCTGCCATTGAGACCAGAGCTGCTGAAGGAGCCACACAGAATAAACAATCTCATTCCCACAGACTGAAAGGGAATCCTGCATGGATATGTAGACAAAAACCTAACGAGAACTAGTGCAGTTTGTAAAAATCCAGCAAGTCTGCAAAATCGGAATAGGAAATGAAGTCAGGTAAAAAAAAGTATGAAGTGCAATTGTTTGGACATGAATTCTGACCTGTTGCAATAGAATATCACCCTCTGAGGTAACTGTGGCTCGAAAGCCTCTCTACTTCCTTCCTCAGGAAGCTCTCACCCTTATCCAGCCTTCCAGGTAAGTCACCTTACTGATCCCTYCCAACATAATAAAATTCTCAGTCTATGTTCAGAAGGTCAACAGCAAGAAAATAATTTTGAAGCTCTCTGAGCACAATGGGATCAAAAGAAAATTGGTTTTTCACTTTCTGAACATGCTGCTCTGCTAGAAGGACATGGCCTGGCCTTGCTCTAAGTGACAAGGCAAATGATGCTGCTATTTATGACTGAAAAATTAATTTTTAGAAACCTCAAGTGAACTCGTCTCAGTCCTTCCTCCATCTGGCCACTATTACTTAAGACTTGCCAGAAATTTACAYGTTGTAATACCAAAAAAATTAAGCTTAAGAAGAAAGGAAACCAAAGAAACCTTTATAACCAGTAAACACATTTAAATTCTCTTAATATTTCTTCGTCTGTCATAAAACTTCACTGAGGTGGGACAAGCTGCTGTTAATATTAGCCATTTTTACCAGATTTCCCTAACAGAGGTCACAGGGAAATCTTTGAAGAAAAGGACAGGGCTGGAAGAGAACAAAGGCCTTCAAAGACCAGAGCTGGGCTGGCTCACATGGAACCCACTTCCAGGCAACTTCAGCCAGCTGGGAGAGGGACCCAGACAACTTTAAGTCTATGTGCTGCTCTACATGGCCAGCCTCAGCTTGATCAGGGGATCAAAAGTCAAGAGATTCAGAATTTGTTTCTTAAAGCATTAATTTTCCAGTCAGGCTCCAGCCTATTTGAGTTAATCCTTTCCACCTCTCACATTGTGTAGCAAACAGTTGCTAAGCGGGTTGGTGATAATGAGCATCAGCCTACAGCAAGCTCCAGAGAATCACTTTGTTCCACGTGCTTGTATTTTATCTGTGTTCTATACCTTAACTGCAGTGTTTGTCTAACAGRATGTCTAATTATTAGCTACACAAATCACTCATCTTCAATTACATCAGGCTTCTGTTTGCTCTTGCTGTCAGACTCCCACAACATTATCATTACTAAAATTTAAATTCACATGTATTAACTAAAAGCAAATGTATAAAAAAGCAAACCCAATCTACCAGCTACAGCACAGCTTTCAAGACTATTTCCTACTGGTATTTCTGTAAATTTAAAGTAGAACTATCYTTGATAGGCTCATCACTTTTCATTGGAAAACAAATAGTAATTTTCCATCAAATAAAATAATCTTACAATAACATAGTTCTCACAACTCTCAATCCCAATGTTGTACTATTATACTAATATGTAAATTCCAATATGTAAAAATAATTATTTCTCTAGCTTCCATCAGTCTGTGCAGATTATTTATTTGCAGGTAATGCATCCTTCAAGAGAGGGGTAAGTGGCTCTACAGGGGATAACAAACCACAGCAAGGACTGTTTGCTCATGTTGAGTGKATCTCAGTGACAAGTTAAAGTACAGCACCTCTGGAGGTGCTGCCTCTTGCCTCTGGTAGGCACAACCTGTTCATCCAGCAACTTATGGAKCTCTTGCCCACAACTGGCTTCTCTAATTGTAGCTGCTGTGATGACATGTCCTTGACAAGGCCTTTGGCCCTTCCTCCCCCATGCACYGAGAATACCGAGCATTTGGAATTGGGTTACAGMTCTGTTCATCAATACATCACATGAGCTGTCTTTCAAGACTGTTCTGTCAATACCTTCCAGAGCAAGAGAGGCCAGATAACTTCAGGAAGATCTAAAGTGCCAGTGCTTCAGTTTCTTTCAAGTCCATACTGAAAAGGTAAGACCTCACATAGGGTGAAATTGCGATTGGATGTGTCCGAGGTTTGCCCAGGCTGACACGGTGCAAGAAATCTATCATCCCCCCAGTCACAATTTAACTTTGTCTTACTCCTCCCTCCTTCCTGTTATTGCCAATTCACCTGAAATGTTCTAGCTGTGATTTTCTGCCAAAGTATAATTTCTTCCAACAGCCTGGGGGATATCAAACATTTAAGAGATGTCTGTTTCTAAAGATAGAGCAGATCTAATTTCTTGGAAGTTTTCCTAATGATTCTTTGAAGTGCTGTAAGCCAAACATGGAAATTATGGCTAAGCAGCTTTTAAACAAGCATGCTTTTGAGCAGTTTTAGAGCACATTATCTTGTTATTAATAACACTTTCCATTCAGCTTCCCAATCACAATGGAAAGTGCTTTAATTTTGTGTGAAACTGGTACTTTGGTGTGCTTTACTCGAGAGATTTACTTCTATGAGGTGATTTAAACTTTCAGCTYCTCCTGTAGGAATATCTGCAATGTGTTGGTTCTAACACAGATCCTCACAGCTTCTGACACAGGAACCAATTAGAAAAAGACAAACAGAGCAAACTTTCTGCAGCACCAGCACTGCGTTCACATCAATTAAGCACTTCTTACAGGTCAATTAAACTGTCATTTATCTCTATTTATATACTGGTGTCTCACTGGTACCATTTTGGTGTATACTTCCATAGAATTCCTTCCTAATATGTACATCAGTCCAGATTTCCTAAGAAACAGGTTTTCAGATGGTGAGAAAGATGCTTCAGTACTTCCAAGTCTCACAGGAGACTTCTTCCCCGGAAGGATTGGTTTTAATTAAATCAATCTTAGAAGAAAAATTCAATAACATAGTGCACTTTCTGTGAATAAGTAAGGACAAACACTTTTCAAGAGACACCAAAACTTCCAAGTTTTCCCTGCTTTTGTATTAACCTCCAACAAACTTCCTTCCTTTGGTAATCCATCTGTCTTTGTAAGTAAGGGGGAAGTAAGGGTGTCAGCACCTTATACATAATAGTCAGCACCGTGTTATCAGCTGAATCCGTGATTTCTCATGAACCGCTGCTAGCCTGACTCCTAAGATCAAAGTGTTCTCTGCCTGACTGTGCAACCAGAGAGAATTTAAAGGAAAGCAATTGCACAAGGGTACAGAATAACTCAGGTACAAAACATTCCCCTGGCAACATTAGGAAATAAATCACATAAATAATAATGGCAAAATATACCATTCTTCAAAGGAAACACAGCAGAAGGGAATGAAGCAACCAGGTATTTTTACAAATGGTGCTTCACCAGTGACTGCACAATAAGCTTAATGCTGGCATTTTTAAAATCTTTGACACACACATATTAATTATACATTCAGGACCARAGCATTGGCAGTGTCCTTGTTGTATTTGCAACCTACATACATCCCCAAGTGCCAGTAAGATAAAAGACATATTCATATAATATTTGTTCAAAGTTCTTTTAAGGCAAAGTACCCCTTATGAAATCCATTATTTCTAGGGCACAGATTTCCAAAAAGTCAAGGGATGCCAGTGCTTATGACCCAGATGGTAGATGCTTGCAGTCTAAGGGCCAGAGAGGAGGTGAAGTAAATCTGTGCCTTCTCTAGAAACATCACACATTAAAAGAAGACAATTAACAAGAGTATTCCCTTAAAGCTGACTTGTAAGAAACAGCTAAAACAACACTCTAAAAAAAGCATATGTTACCAGATAACCTTCTTTGCTTAAAGCCAGAATAGAGCCCTGACTGGCACAGCCTTAAGGAGAGCCTTCTGCTACAGCTGACACAAAGGTGCTCAGATGGATCCTTGYCTGATTTTGCAGCAGGCTCTTTTCCCACCTCTTGATCCTCACATCTAGACACATTGGGAACCAGGGGCTTTCATATCCAGAAAAAAACAACCAACTATGGATCTTACACCCAACTCTTGCAAACCATAACACATTCATAATAGAACAGTATGCAATGGCTCCCAGTCAATGAAATGGAGACACAGAAGTTTAAGCACCTTGATGTAGACTACCCATTGACCCCAACTGTTAAAAAACAGGATTTCGACTCAGGAGCTGCAAAATTGTGTGCTCTGCTCAAAATACTCAGTTATTCTCATTCCCTACTTCTAACAGCAAATAYCTCACAGAGGATAAAGCACTTCTCYCTGAGGGAACAGCTTCCAGAAGCAATGCTGGCCATTTTCATCTCCAGGTAGCTAGTGCTGACAGGATTGATCACCATGAAGAAAAATGAGAAGAAGACTCGTACCTATCCAGTATATCTGGGAGAGGTAAGATCATCCACTGCCATATTCCCAAACCTTCGCTGTTCTCTGAATGCCACAACATCCAGCTCTGCTCCTTTCCAGTCTTRTTTTCAACCAGCATCAGGGATACATTTCCCAGCAAGCCTCCATGAATGAGCCATGCCATTCGTAGCTAGAAGAAATAGAACATATGAGATTAAACATCACAAACAACATTCAAAAGTTGACAAAATTCTCAGTTTTTCTTTCAAAGCTTTCTAGTCACAAGAAAGTTGATACTCCCATCATTATATTCATGTCATCCCCTTAGAGAACTCCACAGATGTGGAAGCCTATAGTATTTAGTATATTTTATTAGACATTGGAACTATTTGCCTTTTGCTTTCTGGTTTTTTTTTTTGTTTTTTTTTTTTTTTTTTTTTTTTTTTTTTTTTTTTTTTTTTTTTTTTTTTTTTTTTTTTTTTTTTTTTTTTAAGTTGAGTCTAAGCCATCTGTTTTGGCTCTCACATATTGTCTAATTGTAACAGGATAAGCTTATATCTGCATTCTGTGCAGGGCAAAGACCACACTTCCCTAAGATGCCACCTAAGAGATTCAAGTTAAGACTAACAACTTTTTCAGCAATAAATTTTTATATTACAGTAGTATCAGGAAAAAACACAGGGAGAAGAGSTGCAATAAGCAGGCATCACTCGTAAACACATCCTCATCCCCCAGATACCCTTTTCAAAAATTTACTTTCCATCCAAGTTTCTACAGATTTTCCAATTAAAGTTCAGTAATAATTTGGTGGGGTTTTGATTAATTAAAATACTTTAGGGAACCATTTTTCTAACATTTTTGTTATGATAATGTAATTGAATCCATTTCTATGCATTTATCCCTGTATGTAAAATTATTTCAAGTAGTTTTCTCATTTTATTACTTTCTCTCTCTCATTGTATAAAAAGAAAAATAATTGCTTCCACATCAGGCTAGTTCCACAACCCAGAGTATATGAATATAATCTTCTCATTTTCTTGGGAAAAAAGAAGAGGAGCATGTTGTTGATAAAGAGCATAAGTAAAATACACATATATATTGTACTCAGGACTTGGGTCTYGTCTCAATACCCAGTAGAGGTGAGAACGCTGAAGGAATGAGTTTATTAAAGCTACATTAACGATGGATGTTTTGAACACAAGAAAGTGTTCAGCTCATCTCTAGTATCCATACRTATTAAATAAAGCACTCTATTTTTTAGCACTTCAAAGCCAACACCAGAGTCAGGAAGCTTGGAATTAAGTCTGTATTTTACACAGGAACACCTGATAACATTACTTACTCTCTTGCTTTGATAGCACAGAACCTTCATATCCATTTCTCAGTATAAAACAAAACTGCTAAATTTTGCTTTCTCTTCCTATACCATGATGTAAGTTTGTTCTGGCAGTCAAATCAGATTTAGGCATCAAAAGGACAGACGTGTTGTTATTATTCCTAGTTCATGATCACAGTTTTGGAGTGGGTGGAACAAAATTCTGAATATCCATTTTATTAATTATCAGTACTGAATTTGGGTTAACTCTTCAGTTCATCCGCCTGTCTCCAAAGCTGCAAAGAAAGCATTGACTTTACAAAACTGTGACAGAGACTGAATAATTTAGATGGGGCTCTTCTCTCTCTCCAGTCCAAAAATCACTGGAATCTCTCCTGGGTCAATTGTACTGTGTGACCCAAAGACTGATAAACATCCAAACAGATGTGYCAGTTTGGGTCTGTGAAACCATGTTGCTGCATTATTTTGGCCACACATGCAAAATTGATGTGTAAGATTTTGAGTGGTTCAGGTGCCTACCAGACCACAGCCCTTCTGGAGACAAGCTGGTCAAGTCTGGACACTGGTCAAGTCTGACTTCCAGCTCATTCCCACCCCAGCTCTAGGAAAGGACTCATGGAGTCYCATGGTTATTTCCATAACATCAGGGTTTTCACCTCCCAGACACCAGCGAGAAAAAGCAGTTGAGCAGGATGGCCAGGGCTTATTTCAGATTCTCAAAGTGACAGCCAGGGAGGCAGCTGAGGACGGCTGAGTTCACACCCAGCAACCAGAACCAACACTAGTGAGAGAGGCTGCTGACAAATGCTCATGGTAGAGGATGCTAATGCCATCAAACTTGCATGGCTGCTTCTAACAGTCATGATGAAAGAACTTGTTTGGCATTCTATATTTTCAAATGCCTATGAAGTGAGGCATTTTTTAGAGTGAATTTAAAGTGAAATTATATGCCTTTAGGACCCAATAAGTGATTTCCCTTGAGAAAAMTGATCAGGACTAAACTAAAACTATTAGTTTTAATAAGTTTGGAATGCCAGGGATATTTTAAATCTCCACCTATACCAGGGAAAGCAACTTCTGCTACTGAAAGTCCACATGTCTACTTTTAGGACCCTAGTGCCAGCTCCCTGTGACAGCAACACACTATGTGAAATTTTTAATACACGTGTGTTGGAGCAACTTCATTGTGCCATTTTGATAGTTTACAATTTGAGAGTGAAAGCCCTGAAGCTCCCACTAAGCAGAAGCTTCCAGACCTCTTTCTCTTCTGGAGACCTGCCAAAAGGTAAGAGGAAACATCCACATGGTCCAAAATGAGGGAAGAGTGAGCCTTTGATAGCTGTTAACGTAACACTAGAGCAAAAGCTGAAGCAATTGATGAATTGGAATGAATGCCTTTGCACACATGTCAGCTGTTTGAAGGAAAGAAGTAGCTGGCAGTAAATGTGGGAGATCAGCTCATTGGCAAAGTGCAATATGCAAACTCTAATGAACTGGCTCGGAGTGAATCGACTGGCACTGTGTCCAAATGGGCATTTTTGGCTGTGATTTCCATGGTTTCTAAGCTTCACAGAAGGGCAGTCCAGGTCTTTTCACACCTGCTGAAGTGAACCAGAGCAGATGATGAGCTGGATACCATAGTAAAGGCCTGTGAATGGGGCTGGCATTCATTCTGTAGAATACAGCATCAATGATGGCAGATGGTACTACATACACAGTGCATCCTGCAAACAGAGCAGCGGCACATTTGGAAAAATCTAAATCTGGACTGTTGGTGGAATACCCCTAATGTTATGCATCAAACATCTCTCTCTGTGTTAAACTAGCAGCAAAAYATTCAGAAGCTAGAAACATCACTGAGAAATTAATTAAGAATAGAAGGTAGACAGTGCATTGATGGCACCTTGCTTTCTGGCTTTAGGACCCACCAGCGCTGGTAATCAGCTGTTCATATGCAAACCCACTGACTCAGTAAATTAAATGTTCTAAACTGATCTGGGGAAAATTAAAGGGAGGGAGAATCCATGGTAAATACACAGCATATTGAGGAAAACTCAGGTCAGATGGCTACATGCACTATACTGCGAACACCATCTGGAAAGGTGCCTTCTGAGAATCCCCTCAGCCTCTGAATTGGTGGAGTTTCTGAATGGACAAAGAGGAGACTCAACTCATCCCAGAGAGAAAAAACTGAAGAAAAAAATCCTTATCAATATCAACAGGGCTTGGCAGGGGAAGAAAAATGAGAAAGGTTGATTTTCCAGTACACACTGGATTACTTCTTGTAATTTCAAGACCACTTGAGAACTGAGACTTGCATTCTACTTCCTTACACAAAATAAAAAAAAAGAAAAAAAAGAAAAAAAAAAGAAATAACAAGAACCTTCTAGGTGATGTTTGAACCTGCTGACACCTGTGAGTCTTCTTTAATGGCTAGAAACATTCCAGCATAAACTAACTTTGAGATGCCTGACCGAGGACCAATGACACATATCCGCAGCAGCATAAATAAAACATTCTGCAGTGACACCCTGGAGAGCTGCTGTTTCTTTTTCCTCCCTTTCTGAGTGGCAATGACCTTGACTATTAGCATTATGGTCCTACCTGGCAGGAAAAGCTACTTGGCCATCTTTAACACAAGTGCAAAAGGAAGGGGAAAAGAAAAACATACTTCAAACAAGGCTTATCGTAAGGAATTTCTAAGAAGACTGAGAAGAAACTACAGGACTTTTGCTCCCAAGGAACTGCAGTAGTTGGATYTCACTGGTGGCTCTCTGGCCAGCAACACCTCAACTCTACACTACAGGCTTTCATCTTGTGGGACAGCACATTACAGTAGCTCTCATGCCCCGAAGTMCTTGATCCCCCTCCATGATACTTGCTCAAAGGAATTGCTCAAAATTTGCCTGGCAAGGAACAGCAGATTCTTGAAATGCAAGAATTTATTCTCCTGAAAAACATTACAGTAGTTTTTTTGGGTCTTCTTTGCTAGAAGGGAAAGAGTAGAAGTTGTTTTCTGATGTGAATGCAGTGACCCAGTAAGTCTAAGTCAAGTACTAAAGAAGCTTGGAAAATGTCTCATTGTTGAGGAGAAACTGAAGCTGCAAGTTGGAATACAATTTACATAGAATTAGGCAGTMGCTGCAGACACTATAGACTTTGCCAAGTCTCAGTAAGCTTTGCACATGAATATGAGCTACCTTTGACATGTGAAGTTTATCACACTGCTGATTTTTTTTTTTTTACTAGAAATGAGAAATTGTTGCACATAACAGTACAAGCAAAGACATCTATTAGTACTGTTCAGACATTCAGACTGGGACTCTTATGAATAATAAAGAGGATCAAAAGGTCTTGTTCCTGGTTTTTGGCCAGATCTACAACAATGCATGATCAGACTCTCCTGTAGTCTACAGATATTTCTGCTTTAGAWTTGGACTCAGGGGTGCAAGCAAAAACCTTTTGCAAATGATAGAATTATAATTAACTGATCTGACTAGGTAACTTTAAAATACCTAGGCAGGCAAGAGAAACTTGTGTTTTATATTAACAGGTTCTCCTACCACTTACTCTCACATAATTTTTTACTTCATTTCAGAAAACAGGCAAAGAGAAAAAAAAAAAAAGAGAAACAACAAAAACAAAAGAAGTGTTCAGAATTTTGCTGTTAGAGTACTGTGGAGWGACCATCCTTCAAGAGATTTCAGATGCTATAGATCCTCTGATCCAATGACACAGAAGCCAGGTGGGAAAGGAAGCAAGAGAAGACAGATGACAGTGAATAAGCTGAAAGACTTCAAAAMCAACACTTTAAAATAGAAAAAAAAATTTTAACAACATTCTGTCAAATAAAGCACATGAAAGGTTGAGCTAGAGGCATACCTATGTTGCATTTTTCATGCYCGTAAATTTTCAGAGTCAATGTTATTACCATGTATGCTTCTAAGTTATTTAAAGCCCAAGGAGTAGAGGAGAAAAGGAGAGACATGATGCAGGTGTCAGCATGGGGCTCAGAATGCACTCAAGGAATGATTTATGTTATTGACTTACATGCCTTGAAAAAATGCAACACTTCTGCATAGAAAAGAGAACTGMATTAACAAACAGAGAGGATGAAAACATCTTTATATCTATAAACCTGAATGAGAAGGCAAACTTCAACCAACTAAACTTCTATATCAATATGTTATTTACTTTCAAGAGAGAGTACATTTAAATTCAAAAGGTAATTTCATGTATTAAAGAAATCTGGCTTCGTTTAGTACTACCTTACATAACATAATCGTGGCTTTCAAGAAACAGCTAGTTGAAATGTCAAAATAGCATCAGAAAAATATTTTCATTATTGTAAATATAGCCGAAAGCACAAAGCACATTTGCTACCACAGGAATGTTTTTATTGTTTTCCAGCACAACTATAGCCTTTAAAACGTTTGACCCAGGGCCTAACAGGAAAATGAAATAATCTGATTCCTAATCACAAAGCAGTCCCTCTTGCAGTGTCACCTTACTCTGTGGAGGTGCATGCAAWAACATTTAAGGCTAATTTCAAATTCACCCCCATGCAGGCAGCAGCAGCTCTGCTGTTACTCTCATTCTCTGTGACAGCCCACACCAAAGCTGCACGCTTGGCTTTTCCTTATCAGACATAGTGCTGAGATTCTGTCACAGATTCCCTTGAGCTCAGCAAAGCTAAGCCATTCCAAAAACCATTCTCCAGACTGCTCCTGTTTCTGGAGTGACTTCCAAACAGGAGTAGTAACAACCTACCACACAGTGAAATCTTGCAGGATAGATGCAAGACTACAGCCCAGGCAGATACAGCTGTACCAGCCTCACAGAATGCAGTGCTCTGGAGCTGGTCTTGCATCTCTTTATGAGAGGAACCCACACACTTTGGGAAGACACAGGCATGTTTCTTATRATCTACAAGTACCAAAACATCCTTCAAGGCCTGAGGATGCAGACATCAGGGAACACCTCTAAAATACGGAATGAAAGTCATTACTGCACCTGTACAGCAATAATGCTGGGACTGAGGGAGATACAATTGCCTTGTTGTCTAGATATGGGGGGTCAGAACTGAGTCTCCAGCTTCCACACAAAGCAACACTTCYGTCAGCTCTCTGACTTTTTTTGCAAAGTACTGAGAAGTAGGTGGCCATGATAGTTTGGAAACCACGTACACCTAGGGGCTATCAACTGTGGTAAAGCAATTAGTTTTGGCATAGATGGTGTCTGAGATGAYTGTACTTCCCTTGGATTTAACAGCAATGTGGTTTCCTTGATTCATAGACACCAGTACAACTACTAATAGCATGCATATGGATTTCTTCTTCAAAATGAGAAAATACCTACTCACTCTTTGCTCTGTCAGCCTTGTACTTGCCAGCTAATTCCCMTGCAGAGGAGAGGAATCACAGTGTGACAGAAGAGGCGAATAATGCTGTGTTTTACTGCTCRAGCTCTAAAAACTCTGCCTTTAAATCAGGCCAATGTTTGGCTTAATTCTTTGCACTTTATGTGCATTCCTATGCTCAATTACATGTGCTTTGCTTCCAGTGAACCTTTTACATGTGGGTTAAAAGATTTTCACTTTTGATTACTGTGACTGGTTCCAGAAGTATTTCCTGAGCTTTTTGTTGCATCTCCCCTTTCTGGGTACTTCAGGATAATGGAGCATCTCTTCATGGACTGTGTGAACCCCTTCCTGTATTCTCTCAAGATTTAGTAGAAGTGCCACTATTTCCCTCTTTCACACAGAGTGGGTTTTAAACACACAGTTAAAGGGGTCAACAAGCAAAGGGCTCTACCAAAAGTGCAACATGAAAAAGATAACAAAGGCTGTCTGGRCTGCAAACAAGAGAGATTCTTTGAAGCCAGGATACTCCAGCCAAGATTTAATAAAACAACAAAAGGAAAGAGAAAAACTAACTGAACCAAGAACAAAGGGCAGCCTCACAAACTGACTGCTCTGACCTGCCAAAAGCACTGAAGAACAAAGAAAATGAAAATATGAGGCTGCTCAAAGCAAACAGGAATGAAGTGCAATACAAAGCTATACACAAAGTGCAAAGCACATTAGGGCCAATCCCAAATGTGTGGGAAAGTACAGGCTGTGTTTATTACAGCATCTCCTGTGTGCATTTTTATCCTTTTCCCATCTTTTGATGCATGTGGGGCAGTACAGAGGTAGGTGAGGCTGATATTTCCTTTCCTGATTTAAGAAGGGCACGCTGCTGATGACTGACCTCAGGCTGCAGAGAGCACAAAGATGGAGTGTCACACTAGTCCTGCACTCAGTGGCAATTCATATGCCAAGCTCATCATGCTGTGCTGTCTCCAAGTGCTAATACCAGCACCACTGCAAACAGCTGCCCAGAAGGAAAGGTCTTTGGACCAGGCTGACCAGTCAACTCCTTTGCCAGTCTGCCACAGTGCAAGATTAAACAGTCAGGCTGAGGGAGAAAAAACAGGCTTGAAGCATTAAAAACTCTTTGTGGCTGGCACCCACTGGGCACTACTTGGCTGTTCCCTTATCAGCATTGAGTCCTGGACATACTGGCCAAAATCCAGAATCCTCCAGCCTGGTAAACAGCAATATGGCAGGTAATGTTCCTCATGCTGAGACTGAAGTAATTAATTCCTATGAACACATCAGGTTAAAGGCAGGGTGTCCACTTCTGCTGTGGTGGGTGTGATTCGTCTAAGATGACTGGATAGGAGAAAATTAGGGGATAAGGGGAAAAAACAAGAACTTCGTTGAACAGCAGGTCTTATAGTGCCCCAGAGCTTCCATGCAGCAGGGAGGGAAGGGACTCAGGAAGATCAAACTGGGGATGTTTGCTGACCTCCATGTTGCTCTCAGGAGTGCGAGCAGATATCTAAAGGATCATGAGAAATGGATAAAATACAAGAGRAAGGGCAGGTATGTGGCTGGATCTGATGGTGGAAGAATAAATGGGTCTAATTCACACACACTCGCTGAGACCCCTTTGCAACATGAATTATTACTGATTTTTTTCTGTGGGATTTCAGCTGCCAGAGAATCTGTCCTGGTTGTGACATTGCAGGTAAAGCTGTTAAGTAGTGACAGGTAAAAGAAAATTCATTTTTTAGTGCCTGAACTTGAGCCAGTTCAGTCAAGAATTGGTTGAGGGTGAATATATACAGGACAGCATTATAGTATTTTCACAACCTCTTTTCTGACTATAATTTCACTATTAGGAAGTTTGTTGGCACCTATTGGAGGAATAAGTCTGTGGGGATATCTCCTTTCTCTTCTTCCGTTGTGTTGAAAAGTGGAATTAAATTATTCTGTGCACAGACAGATTGTTCCAGTAAAATAGAATTTGAAGCCACCAGGGACTCACTGAGAAGAGAAGCTTTTACACTATATGAAAAGGCAAGAGACAAAACCCTTGCCAAAACTCCTTCACTCTTTATTACCGACAGCTGCAACGCTGGATGCGTCCGGATGCCTTTAAGTGCCAAGGGGAGTGACGGAGGTGGGATGGCAAGTGAGCAGATGAAATACATGGCAGCTTCTCCCCCGACGGCAAGTTTAATTATTTGCAGTGTTGTATACACAAGAAAAAAAATACACAGATATTGGGAAATCATTCACTGTGATTCCTGTGTCAGGTGGATTATGAAAAACACTCGTTCTTGCTGGTCCATGGCAGAACAAGGTCTTAAAATATTCAGAACCTGTGTACGCCTTTGTCACAGATGGGAGGAAAAACAGGGTAGAATATATTTCAGAGATGGAGAACATGAATATGTCAAGAGAGCAAAACCAGAGGTGCTTTGCTGTATGAACTGAGATATCAAACAGAACAGAACCAAAACAAACTTTAAGCTAAATAAAAACCACCTTCTGTGTAGTTTCATTCCAGAGGACTTTCTAACACGTATCTTCTTGCCCTTTCTGCATTTTAAGATTACTGGAACAGGGAAAATCTGATGCTTTTGTMTGTTCAGTGCTCAACCAACCAACAGCTGCACTTTGTTAGTATCAGTTTTCCCAAATCCCTCTGATCCAGGATCCAGAAGCTTATGTGAGATTTCCAGGTGGCCATGCAAGATGTGAAATGCTCTAACTTCCTAGCCCTGGTTCAAAGTCACAAGTCAGCAATCAATCTGATCAGTGATACCATAATCTGGGAAGCTAGGGAGTAACCAGGTGCAGGCAGGTCATCTTTCTGAAGCTGCACTGTAAGGGTTAAATACAACTGACTCAGAATTGCCAGCCATGAGCAAGGTTGTCTGGCAAGCCTTGATGTACTTGCTGAAGTTGATGTCTTATGACTGTCAATAGCTTTTCTGCTTGAATATGAAGCTGTTTCCATTCTGTGTGAATTTCTCCCTGCTGTTGCTAACTTCAGTGCTCCTATGAACAAGGCCTGCTTGARGATTGGTAGGTTTGAAGTGCAGCAGCATGAAGCCCAAATCCCAGCTGTGCTAGAGAAAGYATGTAGTGCCTTTTCTGGATGGCTCAGGGTCAGTCCTGCAGCCTGCTCTCTCTTGGATGTTGCAAATATAATAATATAATGTTTGTTCATGCAATCTTTCGTGTGCAGTAAGATTCTTCCTCCCTGTGTTTGTGTAATGTTGGCTGCCCTGCTCTTACAGCACAAACACCAATTATGAAGATTGTAATACATCCTGTGTTACATGATATGGTAAGCTTTTCAGAGAACATTTTGTGGCATTCAAGCAGATAACCATATCTTTCCCTGGCACAGAGGGCATAAATAAACATATTTTATAGAAAAGTGATCAGAGAAGGTGGTTGCYTTGCTGCTGACCTAGTACCTATATTTGAAAACCTGAGTCAAACACACAAAAAATAGCCCTGTAAAATGCAAAAGAAAAGAAAACATTATGACTTGCCTCACAGGGGGAGTTCCTCAAAGGAGCTGGAAATGCAGYGCTGGTCATGACAGTGTTTGCTACTGCTGGTGCTTTGCTGGTGTTAAGGAGGAGTGCACAACCTGTTCGAAAGAGAAGGAAGAAGGTCAAACTGCAGCACTGACCTTCTGGTTTCTGGGTTTGTGAAACCTGCCTCAAGCCTGTGTTAGCTGGCTCCCATTACCACAGAATGCCAGGGAGCAGAAGGCTGTTTCCATTTCTTAGGGATGAACCTTCACCTACCTGACAAATATCCTCAGTAACCACATTTAAGGAGTCTGCCTGCTTTCACCCCCACAGTTGTCTTATGTTGCTCCATGACTTCAAATTTATCCTCTTTGCAAGGGTAAATGATAAAGTGTATCTTTTATAAACAAAAACTAACTTGGAAGAAAAGCATTTATCTTGACCAAAACCAAATAAAAACACAGTTATAGCTCTTTGCTACTTTAATAACTTGCAGCAAGAGGGAAAAGAACAGCAGAGGTTTTCTCTTGGCTGCTTAAACCTTCAACCATTTGGATGAGAAAGAGTAAAAAATAACTGGCATTTAGTTAGAAGAAACAACTMTGTAGTAATTGTACATAAAAGTGCAACTGAAGGGGTCATGAAGGAAAGAGAAAAAATAGGATGTAAGGAGGGGAGAAATGCAGCAGTACGGAGAAATGGAAATGGAGAAAGTAAGTAGGAAAATCAGAAAGAAAAAAAACAAAACAGATCAGTATGGAAGAGAGTCAGGCAGAGGAACATTTGGTAGMAGTTGCTTAGAAAGGGTCAAGATTTGTATCTGATGTCAGTGGTGAAGGCTGAGGTACCCCTCTGTTCCCTCAAGACAAAAAGGGCGTAGGACAGTCCTTTATTGAAAACACTTAGAGCAAAGASATGGGATTTGAGAGTAGAAAGATGGGACTTGTTTCACTGGAGGCTGAATATGTAAGTACACAGCAAAACCTGCCTTGTGTTTCATTCTCTCTGCATACCATGTGTGTATCATTTTTGCTCTCTGCTGTTTATGCTCTGCACTTACTGTTYACTCTCACACACCTTCTATGGAAGGAAAATGGCCGTGTTCTGGTCTCCCAATCCGCCATGGAGAAGGATGGGATGCAGAGGAGCCGGGCATCCAGCCACAATCCCCTTCTTCAAATGAACAGTAAAAGCCAGAGGGAAGCTTTCCTGCAAGAAGGAAAGACACACACATACAGAAGAACCCAGGTGAGTTGAGGAGGATCCTGGGCTCACACAGGAGCTGCAAGGACTATTCCAACCTGGTTTGCCCAGGGCATGTGGGCACCCCATCTACTCAGGCCTTTTGTGTGGCATTGTGCTCGTGCCTGACCATGGGGAGGGAGGAGCAGAGGGAAACAATCCCCAGATGGTGGCTAAGTGATTCCTGACACACTTTGACCGACCTGAGTGAGAGGACACATCTCAGTATGCACCACGGGGTCTCCCAAAAACCTGAGCTCTCAGCTCTGCAGGTACAAGCTCACTCCAGGTTACATCTTGGGGATTACTTTCCTAAGCACTTCTTCTGCAGTCCCACAGAGGGAAATCTTGGAGAGGGATAAATTCCTAACAAGATTTCATCCCATATGGTCCAGGTTTCTACTTAGCCCAGCTCAGCAACATTTTCCCACTGATGTGGCCTCAGGTAAGGCACTGAATCCTTTTGTGCCTCAATTTTTCCATCTGTGAGTGCCTTCCATGAGATGAATGGCTGAAAAGAGGATAGTTTATTTTAATCCATACTTTCAGGCTTTGAAGTCCACTCTTTTTATCACTGGATTAGGATTTCAGGCAAGTTCCCAGCTCCAAACAACAGAGCTCTATTGGCTTTTTGCCTTGAAATATGTCAGTTTTAAAGCAATAGGCATCTTATTCAAAGCAGAAGGTAATCTCATGCCTTCCATGTACTTCTCTACCTCCAAGTTCTTCTTACTAAAGGTACAAAGTATTCATCCTTTTGCTCCAAGAAAGGAAAATGATACAAGAAATGTGTCTGAAATTGCAACATAAAGATGAAATTTCATGTGCAAACATATATCCAGGAATTTGTTTTTCTTTCTAGCTGCTTGATAAAWTYWKAWTMWRAWTTTATCTACTTACAAGCTGTATGATAGATCACAAACTTTTAAMGCAAGAGAACCTCCTGATCAGGTGACACTAGTAATTTCATTAGCTCCTGTATGAGAAGAAGAGGCTCCTGAACATRTATTTTGTTGTGATTATTAATTTATTTTTCCCCTGAAATTATGTATCTAAAAAGTGGCTGTCAGACAATGAGGCACCAGTATTCAAGATCATTCAAAATGTTTAAGTAGCAGCAGATTCCCCTGGCTGAGATTTCAGGTCAACGAAATACCTGCAAACAGGGTCCCAGCTTTGACTCACACACCTCAAAAAGCAATTGATTGTCATTGGAACATGCGGGAGCTCCTTGGTACACCCAGAGAAAACAACTGTGGAGCACCACAATTGCAGCACCTAGACCATAAATATTTTATTTTCTAGGAGCCTGAATCACAACTCACTTGTCAGAGGAAAGTGAAGCAAATCCTCTATCTATAGCTTTTCAGTTGGGCTAGTTTTGGACTGGAACCTGATATTGAGGCAAGAGCYAAATTTTAGTGTTATTTCATACAAGCATGTAAATCTATTATGAAAAAAATCAAAATCTGTACTGAAGTTAAGGCTTTTTCAAGTTTTTCCTTTTAAAAAGCTCTAAATTCATTCAGACTGGTCTCTAAATGTGAAGCTGTTAAGCAGAGAGTTACTTCCCTGTGTTTCACCCCTCTGCAGAACTTGACTATATTTCATTACACAGCCTGAGGCTGGGATACAAAGAAAATGACAAATTATAATGTGCCCTGAATTCCCACTGAAACAGCTTGGCTCGGTGTCCAACTGAATTCATGTCATGGCCATTTGCTATCTAGGATGATGTAAACAAGTCAGAGCAGCAGGAGGAGTCATCTAAGTAGCAATCCCTGCCTGGAGGCCAGGAAAAGCTCACTGTCGATGAACAAGTAAGGGCATAAATAAGAAGCTATTACTTGCACAGAATATTTCATTCCCTTTCCCCAAATTAATGTTTTATGAGTTTTCAGATGTCCCATGCCCTGGATGCATTTTCCTTGCTGTTCTTTCTTACTCTGAATATGTACAGCACCTGTGATTCCATGTGCTGGTATTCCACAGAGACCTCTCTGGCTATCACTTCTCTGCCAACCTGTACTTCTCCATTTTACGTGTTTGTGACTAAAACTCACATTTAGGACAGACAATGCTCTGATGAGGGGAAGCTGATCTGACTTTACTGGAGAATAAAGGAAATGAGAGAGCAGGAATTGCTCCTATTGAAACCTGACATTTTGGATTTTAACATCAGAAACAGAAAGCTCAGAAGATTTAGACCTTAATAAGATTAAGATGCAACTTGTGGCTATGGGATGGAGAACAGAGTTGTCCAGTGAAATTGAAACACATTAAGAACGTAAGAGTCTCTGCTTTTGAGTGGTGAAGYAGGGAAAAGCTGTTGGATGTTAAACTTGTTCTTAACCAAATATTTTCAAACCTTGAGAATTAATTACCTTTCCAGCAAAATCTAAATGAGYTCAAGTTATTTTTCTTTAACTTAGATTTTTCATCCTTTAATAGCAAGAGAATTAGCAACAGTTATAACTTATAAAGCAGATGGAGTCATCTCTAGATTCAAAACTAGGTGTAAATCAACTAGATGCCATGGTTTAACCTTTGGGGATAAATTTCAAGCAGATATTATAAAGAGCAAAAGTGTAAAAGACTACTCTGTATGTAGGGATCTTACCAAGTTCAGGAGGAAATCTTAGAAGCCAAACAGATTAGCTACTCAAACAATTTAAAGAATCCCATGAATCTTAAACATGAGTTTGTTCCAAAGATTGCTTCTATGCTAGCAAAGTTGGCCAGACAAATTCTACCAGAAATGAAGCATAAAAAGAGAAAATACTTTTCAACAGTCAGCAGAGTTATCCTTTAAYGCCAGGCTGTTTTGCTGAGTTCAAAACTGCCAGGGGTTAGAATTTGTTTCTAGAAGTACAGCTTTTGATAAAGAAAGAAGCAGAAGGATAAGTGTATGCAAGACAGGAACCTTAAGAGCATAGCATGGCAACAGGTTGCTACTTCATCATTTTGCTTGCAGGAAGACTCTGCTGGGCGGTATCTGGATAAAAATGAATCCCACGATTTCTTCATGCATTTTTGCCTGGAAAGTAAACTGGCCCCTGCAGAACTGATGATCTATTCTTTTTTTGGKGACTTGCCCATGTTATCAAAAATCAAATGTTATCGGTTCCCGTTCTAGCCGCCATCTGGTCTTTTGTCAGCTGTGTGCATGGAATCCTCCAGCCACACAGCACAGCCCGAGTCACTCCTTTCAGGAATCAGACACTTGTCTTCCTTATCTCACCTGCAAAGGTGTTTAACATCCTTAAATATTCAATGAGGCAAAGAGTGAAAATTATCCTATAGCCCAGCGATCATGAGATTTATTTGAAAGATAAAGAGGACATTACTTTCACTTCCTGCTTCAGGTAAAATTTATAAAATGTGGAAGTGCAACCTCAGGAGAGACTTGGCTAATCATTTTCTTCTGAACCAGATCAGAACTCCAGACCACAAGCTTGGAAACTCTGTATGGAAATAGGAAATATGGGTTCAAATTCACTTAAGCAAAAAACCAGCCCTGGGTTAGTTGTATCCTGAGTGACTYCTCTAAGTTCTGGGTCTCTAGATAATAAATATGCTACCAGCACCTCCGTTATTTGAAAAGTTTTTTGTTTTTTAAAATAAACTTATTACTCACCTAACACGCTTGGACTAATTAACCAATATTTTCCCAGGACAAAAATTTTTTGTGAATCTGAGACAGAAAGTAAAATAATTTTCCACTAGTCAGAATTATATGTACCTTTTTCCAGTTAAATTTTATGTTTTGACATGATTTGCTGCCTTGCAATCAAAGATTATTGAACCAAAGTCCCAGATAATGTTAATTAAAAAGATAAATACAAAACTGCTMAAACAAATTCACCCTTTTTGTAAAGCAGAGCACTGCCAATCTGTACTAGTAAATAATTTGAGCTCTCACGTCTGTCTTTTACCAAACAAGGTATATTACATGTGACTACTACAGTAAGAGAAAGTGTGTTGTTTTTTTTTGCTGTGAGTTGTATCCATATGTTGTGTGATTTAGCAAGCTGCTTATATAGAACTCATTGCTTAGCATTAAGAGATAAATTTGCTGAAGCCTTAGGCACAAGCTGTGAACTTTCACCAAATATGCTGAACTTTCCACTCAGTCAAATAACAGAAGACCCCAGAGCTGGTTCAAGACAGAAGATAAGGAATTCATTAACAGAAGCTGCAACCTTAGAAATAAGAAACATCCTACCTAGAGGCAAGGAAGGGACCCAATGAAAAATGGAAAGAGCTCCCAGACCCTCAACTGGGAGACAACTGCTCCAAACAGTCATTGGGGGCAGCAGAATTCAGATTGTTTGAATATAATCAACCAGGGACTTCTTTGTTCAAGRTCCCTCTTCAGAGACACCCAGCTCCAGATATTACACCATTTTTAAAAAGTACTTTTGTAGAGCAATCTATCTATCTTTCAGTTTATCAATTCAGCACAARCCCAGAGGCAAAGCCTGCCATGGTGGCTGGCACGTGTAATTTCTGTGCCACAGAAAGGCATGAATTTGCTAGCCAAGCCACACCACCAGTGCTATCTGAAGTATTAATGCGTGCTTGCAATGTGTGCTCTGCAAAGTAATTTCTAGTGTGACAATTCCATCAGGCTGTTGAATCTATATGTCTGATCCTGAGTGAACACATACACACTCAGTTCGGCATCTCATCCCACATCTGCCTTTTTGAAGTTGTCTTTTACTCCTGCAAGGATATCTGATTATGACTCAAACAGCAACATGCTTTTCTCCAGGGGTCATCCCTCTCTGATTTTATACTTTCTACACAGACTAATTGGTTGCAAAGCAGAACAAGCACCGTGACGTTTTCTTGGCCATTAATAAGCAAAGAGATGCTAGCAAACAGCAGGCTTTAGGGAGATCTTTTTCAGCTAAGAAAGGAATGAAAATCAAACTAATAGGAAAAAAAAATAATAAAATCATAATAAAACCAATCAGTACCTGCAAAGCTAAAAGATTGTGAAAGGCAAAAACCTCCAACAGCTCCTCAAAGCTCAAAGACAGAAGCCTTTGATAATGGCATCTTTAAAACCTCTTGCCTCAGTTTTGAGCATAGTAACGTCTTTTTCTGACAGCTCTTTTGTGTAAGCAGAACCATTTGGGAAACTCTTTTCTCTGCCTGATAAATCTGAATCACTTTTTACTACACTTGCAAAAAGCTGATGAAAATATCTGTGTTGCTCACCAGTAAAATGACAACTAAAATGCCAAAAGATGACATATGTTTTGTGTTAGTCTGCCATGCAGATATAACTGACACCTCAAACATTACATCACTTCTCTGTTTTGTGTAAGAAGCCTTATGCCAACAATATTCAACACAATAAAGAAGCAAAAGCAGAAGGAACAGCCATAGAACTGAGCAGGCTTGTAACTGGATAAACAGACATGTCTGTAGCTCAAACTCTTGCTCAGACAAGCCACGCTTTTTTGTTGCTTGAGTGGAAGATCTTTGGACCTTCTAGCTGGAAGTAAGAACTCTCATTCCCAGTACCAATGGGTGAAGCCATATGGTCTTCTCCTCAAGCTGGGGAGTGATACTCTGCTAAACAGCTGCCTAAATATCTCCTGCATTTTACATTTTCTCACTGACATTCTCAACGCATTCCTTTGCCAACACAGCTGTAAGTGCCATATTGCCCCATGGAAAGAGCTCCAGATGAACAGAGGGAGAACAGACAACCAAACTAAGCCCTGTGGATAACATATGCCAGACAGGGATTGGCTGCTTTTCCACTGGGCTCACCATGGGGTACAGGGGGCAGCTGAGGGCAAAGACAGAGCCGGCCTCCTGATATGTGAACACATTCAGTGAACATTAAATTCACTTGTGGACAACCYTCCACAAGTGCACCCAATGTTTGAAAATTACAGGCAAGCACGTTCCTCTAGGCCTGCTCCACACCATGGTGATATTTAGTTTGCATCCATGATTGGTGCAACCMCACCTTGTACTCTCATAAGGCAGAGCCGTTTACGGCACACAGGTAACAAAGTGGATCTGGACATACCGTTGAAGGTAAATAATGTTTCTCTACTTCCAATGAAATTAAAACGCACGCAACCTTTTTTAAATTATCGAGTAGAACACAAAAGAAATGCCATTACCAGGTTTTAAAGCTCTTAAGTAGAAATAAGATTTCAATGTTACTAATATGAAGCATTATTGGTTCTAAGGAGCTGCAACTCCACAGTGCTGACGCTRTTCCTGTGAATTTAATGTTCACTGAATGTGTCATTAAAGCATATAATTTCAAAYTGTAACAATGTCTAACATGATGGAGAAGCGTGTAATTTCAAGCTTTTAAGTAGTTTACTACATGATCCCAGGTCAAACCAATGTTCTCTACACCAAAAAAGTGTATTACTTTATTTCTTTACTAGCAGCGAAGAAGTGAAATCTGCTAGAAGYCGTGTATCACTTATGTTAAGTTTTTGCTATGAACAGCAAGCACATTTTTTTTACATACCAAATCAACACAATTCCACTGTAATAGCCCATAGGCTAGATCAGCTGTATATCAAACATATACTTTGAATAATGAACTCTCAATATTTATTTATTTTTAATATATTTGCCCTGTAGACAACTACATAGCTGACTATTGCAGACTGCCAAATAGGAGGATGCTGGAGGCAGAATGTACAGAGGTACAGAAAAGGTGATAAGGCACCYTCAGGATAATTAAAGGAAGGTCCTAAAGTATCTGAGCTCCACAGCACTTTTTAGAAAGTACTCAGGCACAGCGAGTTTTTGAAAACTCAGGCTGCTATCTGTCTTCTCTTGTATGTTATTAGGCCATTGACTCCTGAAGAGAGGGTAGAAAACCAGAGGAATTACAAAGACACAGGAGCTGGTCAAAGACAAGCTGCTGGCTCTACTCATTTTTCATCTCAGAAGTTTTCTCCTTTCTCTCCCCCCTCTGCCACATGCTGCACTACATTTTGATTAAAGGCTCTAACCAAGTACACATTTCATAATTCTGGAAGGCATCTAGCTATGCAGGCTATATTTCCTTTGCATTTTTGATCAGGACACTGGAAGTGATGGAGCACCGAGAGCATGTTAAGCACCTGCTGCAAAACTGATGTAGGTGAGCCCAGAAACATCAAACAGTGCACTCCAGGCAGACACCCAGAGAAACTGCAGGTGTTATTATGGGGAATACAGGTCTTTTGATAGCACCAAATGAATCTATTAGTGCTGAAGCCTCAGACATTAAAGTTCAAACCAATCAATGCTTCTGGAAAAGGATGACACAACCTGGTGGTTAGGATTTACTCACTGCACATATCTCCCTCATCCTCTCCCTCGGCACAGTCCTGGATGAAGTCACACGCCTGCCCCAGCCTGATTGCTGTTCCATTCCAGCAGCTGAAGGAACCCTCCAGAGCCATTTTTGAGAGAGAAGCAGATCCTAGAGAAAAAGAAAAAAAACAACAAAAACACTTCAGATAACCAAAATGCCTTCCTTTCAACCAACAGGTTATAGCATCCTGCGTAACACTGAAGGGATGAACACCTTGTAAAATCTCCTCAATTCAATACTTACCCAAATTTCTTTTTTTATTTATTTTTTWAAATTTTTTATTTTTTTTTTAACCTGTATAATCTGTCAAATGTCTAATGGTCCACCTAATAGAGAATTTCAGTTCCCAGGGCCTTTCTGGTGCTGTAATGTGGAAGGTAGCTCTGACCTCTGGAGGGCTGAAATCCTGCAGCCTGGTCTGGTACTCTTCTAGAACAACACAATACACATTATGGGTTTTTAATTGTGTGTGGATTTGCTGCTGCACTGACAGTCCTGAAGACTGATATCCTCTCTGTCTAGCTCAGGAGTAATATGCCTACAGGATTTAGAAGGAACAGGAGCTTCCATGATGCTCTCCTGGCAACATGCATTACCTTTGCTTTGGGTATATTGTGTTGTCATATTCTCAGCAGTAGAAAAAAACAGTTCAATCACTACTTGTAGTTTTCRTTCTCTTCTATACCTACTCCTGCACTCCCCCTGAGTTAGGGAACCCACAGCAGACTACATCTACCAAGAGACAGAAGTTACCAGTTCATTTTACTTGTGCTAAGCAGCAAAAGACACCCAGCAATGTGCAAAGGAGCCAACTCTTTAGAAATGAGRTCACCCAACATTACAATTAGAGGTCAGTACCATCCATTTAGAAATTATCCTGAGTAATTGTCCCTAAGAAAAATCCTTTTCTGGAGGCAATTGATTCCCTTGATAAGTGAGAAGTCAGATATCAAGTAGCCTGACAGGTATAATTTTCCTTAGCAGAGAAATTCTCTTAACCCATGTCCTTTGTGATGATACTTGAGCAAGGCCTTCTTTTTTAAATTTCTTTCTTTTTTTTTTTAAGAGGCCCATGCTCTAGATGAGATACCTGAAGGAGGCAGGAGTTAGTTCAGCAACATCCTGAAATTGGTATGTATGGAGGAGACTAAGCTTAAGAAATACCAGAGTTCCTTCCACAAAAGTCAGAGTGTGGATGCAGTTCCCTGACACCTTCCTGACTCTGCCTACTCATGCTTCCAGTCACTGCTGGAMGACAAGCCTGGAAGAACAAAGAGATCTGTGCTGTGAATTCCTCACTGCAGGAATAACTGCCCTGTCTCACATCAAATGGGTAAATGCTTCAGATTTACCAAAGCCTCTGGGCAGAATGAGCCATTGTTTGCCTAACTCATCTGTGCTTACTAAACAGTGCAGCTACATCATGTTCTCTGGTACAACAGGGAGTTGGAAATTGCGGGCGATTCAATTAGATGTGCACTTGATATTTTTATTTATATTGCCTGCCAAAACTAAAAATTAATGAAGCATATAGGAAAACAACCACTATTTCTCTTCAAGCTTATTTTACAGTGCAAATCATTCAGGAGTGGAGGGAATGCATGCCAAACCTTTTTAATAAAGGACCACGGCTCCTGAAAAGGGTGCTCTGTATTACTGTCAGCTTGACTTTTTTGCCTTCCTTAGAGCAATTTTGGCTTGCCACATACAGGCGGCMCAATGCCCTTGCGTTTCAGTCAGGGTCAAGGCATGACTACAGAGGAGAAGCTTTAAAATAGAAAAAAATAGACCAAGTAACTCAGAGCTGGCTGCTGACATTTCTGGGGGCTCCTTGGTGAGGGTTTAATGCAGTGAGATGGCATCTCCCTTGGCTTTGCTGAACTTCCTACAAAAAATGCACTGTCAGAGACACCACCGAGAGCCTTCCCTATGTGAAGTGCAAAGCCACGAGCCAGATACAGTGGGTTCAGGTCCCAGTGGGCTCACTGTGTGCAAATGGGCACTACAAAGCTGTAAGAAGTGACTCTGGCAAGTCAGCAGGTGAGACATTCTCCTAGGGGTGCACAATGAACCTGCATAGCACCCAGTTGTTGGAAGCACCATCTGAAGAAAAGTTAGGAGCCATGTCCTGGAGCACTTCCATCAGTYAGCAACATGATGACAGGCTTAAAAGATCCTGAAGTTGTACTGAAATTCAGAAGTACTCTTGTCTCCCTGAATTACCCCACAGATGGTTTTGAACCCCACGCTTWTTACCAGCTCTCATGCCCCACTCAGTTTATCTGCAATCTTTTCAGCAATGTCCATGTTTTATCCCAGCAGCTGCAGGGATGCACAGAGATTCAGAGGAGCAGTTGTTGTAGGCAATGCTGTTTACTCAATTCATTATCACTTTTTAAAGGCACTCACTTTTCCAAGCAAATGACTGCATTAACACTCATTATAATGGAACCAAGGCATTCRAGAGAACCTACTTGTCTTCCCAGGTGGTTTTTGTTGTAGCCCAGGGGCACAAATCTCCTGAAGCCAACTGACTGTAGYATTTGAAATATGTCAGTTGCAACTGGGAGTCAGGCAATTCCAGGAGCTATTCCTCCAAAACAAAGCAGYAGATTTGCATGCTCATTCATCTCTGTGGAGACGGGGCTGGAATTAGCTCAGATTTGCATTAGGCGCATATATATATGCTCCCTGTATAGGTTAGAGAACACAAATAGCAAAGCTGCAGCCTGGGGAATGGCTGGGCTCTGTTACAGTGCATGATTTATTCCTGTCTTGTTTGCTTGCTTACGGTGTGCACAAAGGCAAAATGAATTGGAGAAAGGAGATGATTAACTAGTAAAACAAATAGATAACCAAAAAAAAGCCCAAATACAAATAACCCTTTTAATGGGCCACTTAATGCAGATGTTTGCATCCAAGCTCAAGGAAACTCAAATTTTAATTAAAATACTTTTTAAGAAAAAACAAATGTTTGATCTTTTCAGTTCCCAGCCCAAATTACTCCTGGCAAAGTGAACCAGAATGACCCGGATCGCTGAGTGAAGTGGCCTCAACTCACACACAGAAGATGTGGAWGGAAAAGAAAATGAATGATATCAAATAAGTATCAGGGTAAAATTTGTGGGAGACATCCTTTATATTTACAGCAGTGTTTATGTAGCCAGTGGCATCCATAAATTACAGCAGTAATTAAGCTGTACCACGGCTAGCTTGGAGGCTTATAAATCATTATTTAAACAGCAGCATTAAATAAATGGCATTTCAGGCTCTAAATTGAAAGTAGAAACAAMTCCTCGGGGAGCAAGTGCTAACTTTGCACCTCATAGGTCCTGCTTCTCAACACAATCCAACCCTGGCAGCRTTCAAATCGGGGACCAGACCCTGGACACAAATGACAGCCTGGGATCTTCACTGCCCATGTGTTTGGACTTAGTTTCCATATATCAGGATGGACAGAGGAAAATTGTGCGGCTTAACCTAACGCAGGATCAGCAACTCACTGCTCAGACTGTGGGACCCAAGGACATGTCTTTCAATTCTCAACAAATTTTCTCTGACTTKGGTTTCTGTTTCTGTCCTTCTTGCTTCTTCCTTCTGTCCCTTGACCAGGAGAGCAATCAGTGTGCTGGCAAGCTCCAGTGAATCTGTCTCTGATGAACATGGCCAGAAAGATTGTGGTCTTTGATMACTACAAATGGGGAACTGACTTCCTGCCACCACACTTGGATAGGTGGGATGGAAGAATTTTTGTGGGTGCCTGCAAGAATTATCTCTTATCTGGCAAACTGGCTACACTGCTAATTATCATGCAGGGTTTAATGAAGTTGAACATAATTAAACCTTCACATGCTACATTCAACTTCTTAGACCATAATTTTTAATTCTACCAAAAGCTTTTGGTACAAACACAGTCAGGTGAAGCACTCCTTCTCAGCACACATTAAAACAGGAGAGCTTAACAGGACAGTACTTTGTTGCTGTTTATAAATTGTCTCATTTGTACTCTGCAAAAACACCTGGGATAAATGTACAACCTTGTCACATTTTACCAGCAAGCAGCTTCTCTCTGGGCTGTCCTTGAGGACAGAGTTGAGTTGATTTCGGTGGTTCTCAAGGCAAGACTCAGTATGCCCACAAGGTGAAAAATTTCCATTTTTAATTGTGTATATGTAACATAAAACACCTACCCATGGAAGTCTATTATGTTTATCTAACCATGTGTTCCCTCTCACAAAGAGAAACTTCCCTACTATTTAATTACATCTCTTAAAAAAAAGTTTTCCAATGGGCTAATGCTGCAGTCTGATGTGCCTCCATTAAATGCCACTAAATATCTGGGATTGTACAACCTCGTTGATGATGTCTGTGTGTCAYAAGTATTTGTCATTAACTTCTCAATTTCAACAGCCCCTCCTTTGGCTTGAGTTCAAAGCTTTGACTCAAATATTTACAAAAACGTTACTTAGGGGATTGAAAGGTTGTGTGAAAAAAAGAAAAGCTACAGCCTAGCTATAAAAGGATAGTGAGAATTTGGAGGAGTTTCTGAATATTGATTTTTCTATGACTTGCCATTTCTGCTGGCTACATACTTCCTGATTCCATTTCCAGTCCTCCAGCACCACAGACATTCAAACACTGCTGGCTCACTTTGTTCTGAGGATAGTCATATTCCAGGACAAAGTAAATTTGCTATAGATATAAATCACTAATACCTGGGCTTTCACCATTAGAGAAGTTGGAAAGTATGAAATAAGGAATGAAAGTGAGAAAAGCGAAAGATAAGTTCACATTTGAGGGGAGTGAAGCCATCCTTGGCAAATGGCCATTGAACTCCACATGACAAGGGCAGATAACATAAATCAGAATGTTCACAGTGAGCTACATTGGTCTCATTTCCCAGCCACCCACCCCAGGACACACGATCCAGATCAGCAAGGAGCCCGAGTAGCTGCAGCTGTAAATGAGACCAGTGAGAGAAATACTTGGAAAACACACTGTCCCCAAAAAAAAGCTTTGAAAAGACTGGATTCCATGTTTCTCACACCAGGCAGTCAAAAATAGTCAACACAAATATTAAAGTAAGAAATTATGAAGTAACAGCATTGTTTCTGCCACTTTCATTGCCTAAGGATGCAAATGGAGCCACATTTGTAGGAGGAAGTGTTCTGGTTTTTTTTTTTTTTTTTTTTTTTTTTTTTTTTTTTTTTAGAGTGCCTGCTACAGGCAGAAAAAACAGCCCATGTTTGTACATGCCTGAAAGCTCACCCATTTTTCCAGTTACATAAGCTGCCTTTAATCTTCTTACTTCACTTCCTAAACATAAATGGGAATAAACTCATCACAAGAGCTCTGTGATGTTCATTTCATTAACATTTGTAAGGAGCTAAGATGCTATGATAACAGGCATGAAAAAAAACCTGTAAGGAAATARTTTGCTCTGTCTTCACAGTGCAGTTTGAATAATTTACAGTATAAAATGAACATACCTTTAATGAAGGCAGCACAGAGGGTAGCAAATAAYTTCCCATTGAGAGAGCACCCCTGTCCTGCACACTAAGGGTCCAGCATTTCCAGAGTGAGTTACTAGATGATGAGAAAACTTACTCATTAAAGCCATGTAGAAACTGAATTTTCATCTCAAAGACAATATGTCAACATTTCAAAATATATCTAACCGTAAAGTAAAAATTCCCAAAGTTCTCACAGTACAAAAGATTCAAATTGATTCTAGGTTAGGAAAGCAGACTTTAGAGGTTTCAACACACGAGTAATACTGTCATAAACCTCACAAATTTGAAAACACTTGGAATAGGAGAAAAATAAAATGTTGGGCAGGAAACTCAAGAGGAACTTACTGGTTTGGAATACACTCATGCCAATAATTCAGCCAGCTCAGTTCTAAYGTGCTTTCCCTCTCAGCTGCTTTGAAGGAAGGATGCTGTGTTTAGTATACAAATTTTAAACATCTGCTCTTTCAGCAYTGGCTAATGCCAGCAGGATTGCTTACACAGAAGAGAGCTCTCAGCACACCTGAGGAGCTGGCACTCGCTCACTGCCACATTTCAGCAGCAAGAATTCTCTCCAGAGCTGTGCARCATTCAGAGTATTCAGACCCTCTGACTTCTCAAAGGTTTTTGACYGGGTCTAGTTGCTTTTCCTACCTTTTGATTGAATGACTTCCCAACAATCATGTTGGTGTGATCTACCCTGAATTTACAGCAAAACCTGGCTTCCTCAAAACTATAATGAAATAAGAATGTGGAAAGGGAAAGTTACATGGATTTCACACTTTCTCAGTTTTCAGTTAAGGAAGTTGGYTGAGGGTCTTCACAGTTTATGAGACAACAAAAAAATGTGGAATGCAATAAATGACATGATGATGTTTTCCCCTATTAATGTTGCACAAAATCTAGCTGCTTCTTTTGTTTCTTGCTAGGGCTCATGGTACCATATGTATTTTTCTTGTGCTTTGCTTACCACTCCAAATGCACATCCAAAAATTAAGAGCAAATAAGTAAACAGCAGCAGTGAATTTTACAACGAAAGTATGATTTTTCCATCATGCAATGATGTCTACATATTCTACTAAATTGAAAAAGGCCAAAAGAGATGGAGAATACTTACTGTATTCTGTGCATACATAGTCAATGGGCCTTTTTTAATTTTCATCTCACACAGTAGATATTTAAGGTTTTCATCCATAAATGTGAATGTTCTGACTTAGAATAATCCAGTGGGATAGAGTAATTTTATTAAAATCCCAAATCTCATTTCTTTTGGTTGCTTTTCATTGCCCTTGTTTCAATATCAGGCTGCATTTGCTGTTTGATTTCCTTTTCTCTTGGGTACCATTGAATCTTTGTAGGTACCGCTGCATCTTTGTGAAATCCAAAAAACACCAGCAAAACAAACTCACCCCTAGGTTTCATGTTTCTCCTAAAAGAAGTGAATACCGTATTTGTAAYAGTATGCAACAGGTTAAAAAAGAAAAAGAAAAAAAGGGCCAAAAACCCCCCAAAGGTCAAAAACTCTTTTTTTGTGATTTTCTGTGCATTTTTCAAAATACATTACTTGTAGAGGGAAAATAAAAAGGTTCAACTTCTATTATTAGCCCTGCTATTCCCATCAGACTTCCTTGGATCTGAATGGGTTTGGAGACCAGCTCTTACCAGCCAGCAAATCTTTACCATGGGAAACACAAGCAGWCTGATTGCTGGCTCACTGAAAGATGAATGGAGCTTGCCATACACGGCAGGAGCTGACAAAATCATGAGGTGGTTACGACCTCTAAACTTATTTAGAGACAACAGGAGCAGATTTAGCACAGGTCCTACCTCAGCATCAGACATGAAACTGAATATGAAATAAAACAAGGCTGCTGGAGAAAGGATGTGAAAATAGTGCTTCCAAACCTCATGTGTGCCTCTTGGGGAAACTATAAGAGCTGATTAGATAGGAAATACATGCAATTTTCCACATTTTGAGTCTTAGTAGGCTTAGTTCAAATCCATTTTCAATTGTTAAGGTGTTATCTTTGCCTCTTACAGTTCTGCAGTTCCAAGCACAACCAACACCACCACTAAAAACAGTGGATTTTTTTCAATTCTTGGTTCTTAAAAACAGCACRAGAAAACCATAAACATTAATAACATTTTAAAGATGAGGAAAGTGAGGTACTTGTCAACCCATTTCAATTACATAAATGAAACTGTAAGTTGCCCAAACCAGACTACCTCTCCGCCTCCTGCTGCMTCCTGTACCTATAGGACTGAAGATGCCCAGATTCAAGAAAAAGGGAGACACTGGAGAATATTTTCATGGCTTATCAAGAGCTGATCCCACGCAGGTCAGGTATAACTTCTTTCTCAACCCTGCAATACAGCATCTCATACAGCCCTATTTTAGCATTGTCAGTCCATCCAACAAGTGAGGTATATTCACGTGCCTAATCAAGAAAAACACAAATAAAGGTACGAGTCTTAATTGTATTCAAACRGCATTTTAGATAGTAATCAAATTTTTCATTTCTAAAATACAATTMTCTTTCTGTAACTGTTTTAAGCAGTCTGTCTCCTTTAGCTGTCAGCAGTATTAAGGTTTATGGCCTTACTGCAGATCAGTTGCTGAGGGTGGTGGGTGGAATATCACAAATCAGCCCAATCCTGAGCACGCACATCCCTCTCAGCAGAGTGCAGGGACTCATCCTCACACCACAGCCAATGCTTTASTGTGCCAAGAGTGGCCCCATGGTGGAAGAGCAATAGTTGTTCCAGGTAGAAGCAGAAGCTTGCCTGGGGGAGAAAGTTTCCTGTTGTGTCCCTTTGCACTGTGCCAACCTCTGCAGTTGTGTAAATGCAACAAGTTGTCATGAGGCAGCAAATTTACTTTGTTTGAAAAGTGAGCAGATATACCTCAAAACCACAAATAATAAACAAAATTAAATTGCACACAAACACTTGCTGTGAGGAAGAGCACTAGCTACACATGACAGGTTTGCCACTGGGAGGGACTTCATGTGCWTGGATGCTTCCAGCTTTTATTTCTGGGGAAGTAAAAGGAAACTCTCTGTGTCACCCTACCTCCACACATCGCTGAACATCAGTAAGTTGTGGATGCAGTGACTCAYGGGTGACTCTTCCAGCTGGATGCACCAACAACTGCCAACATCTCAATGCTCTGAAGCCAGTCCASAGGGATGGAGGACTGGCAGCCCTGTGCCTTTGTGTACCAGGCTGTGCTTCAAGGCCTTGCTACACTTGAATGACATTATCCCAGAAGCAAAGCTGCTGAAGGTCAACAGATCTCAACATCAAAAAAAGCCTGGAGAAGKTCTCCTTCCTAGAGCCCACATCTCTGCCCAAGGATCTCTATTAATTTTTGAATGTGCACAAAACTTATCAGTTGGGAATACTTACTGAAAAAAATAKATGTCAGTGAAAAACACAGTGATTTGTTTCGTGTAGGCACAGGTGTGTACTGARGATATCAAGGAAAAAGGGAAGAAGGGAAAACATTACAATTCCAACATTACCACCCCAGTTCCTCTACTCTCTCGAGGCATGCTGAAAGACACTTTAGTTAATGCTTTCCATGTGAGATCACTTCCCAAAAGTACATAGAGATGCARAGAGAATTGCAAGAGTTGGCCAATATCAATGCAGAGAATTGTCATGCCCTGAGGTTGAGATGCCTGTGGGCTGCCAGCCACAGTAGAATARTTAGATTAATAGTGGAATAGTTAAATAATATTAAAATGGCTTTTGAACTTATTTTAAATACAGTGATAGGAATTTTAACAAACAGTTACTAAGAGCAAAGACAGATCAAAGAGACGGAACACACGTTCTCTCTCTCTCTGACTCTAGTATTTCTTTAAGACCTTTACCCTACAATGAATAGACTGTGCAATCAACTCTCAGGAGATTTTATACAATTATTCACAATGGACAGTCATTTTCTTAGCAGTTCTCATCATCAAATTCAGCACCATAAAGTGTATGCCTACCCAAAATACTGCTTTATACCCTCTTTGACAATAAGCTTACTGTTGAATCTAAGCTGCCCTTTAAGATTTTACCAACCTGTTTCTCCCCCATTTTGCTAACTGMTTCAGTTGGCCCTTAATTAATCACTTAATTACTGTCAGCAATAGTATTAAATTCTCACAAACTTGCTACTGCTATTATTGTGAAAAATGCTCCTCCCAGCTGGGTAGGTTTCAGCAAAGCATWACACCTTGTTGACTTTAGAGAAATCTATTTATAAAAAATGCTAATGCACCTCTTCCTGGCAGGCAAATCCTTTATAGCTGCACAACTATTCATTATACCAAATAAAGAAGTAGGAGGACACACAGCTCTTCATCAAATCCTAGCAAACATTAACATTTTGGTACAAAACAAGTGATAAAAAGAGAATATGAAATGGTAGCCCCACTGCAAAGTAAACAGGGTTAATCTGCTCTTGTGGCAGGCAGGGATAGTAGGGTACCCTTAAATACCCAGCCATACATGCACAGTATACCAAATGACTTGCAATCAAAARTAATTACCAGGAACTAAGAAAAGAGAAATAGAAGCCAATTTACCAGCTACAGGAAGCAATGGAATTACCTATACACTCTACCAAATATCTGCTGGATAACAGTGCAATCTCAAAGAAGGTATTGGCAAAAACCCCATCATTTTAGGAGAGGRTTTCCTTAATGAGCTGCATTGGACAGGACTCACCTGACAGCACAAAGAGCACAAGTACACCGAATAATAAAAAAAGAACCAGCAAACTTTTCTTCTGGCCATAAAATAGACTAGGAGAGACCTAGAAGCTACTTTACATGTGTCTACACTTGATCTTGAAGTATCAATTCAAAAGACCAAATAATCATTACTTTTTGTACTCATTTCATTAATAATTCTCTCTGGCAATGGTTATTTTGACAAGGGCAACCATCTTAGGGAACAGAAACTCTTCTGTTTCTTACTCTGCCCCGCTGGTGACTGTATTTGTACTTCCATTCACCTTAAACTGCCCATGATCATCTCTGTGCTATAGTAAAGTTATACTGAGTGCAAAGGTGTTAGATGGCCACTATATATTTTTTTACAAAGAGAATAGTTAAAATACCTGACTTCCAGCTCTCCCAGGGCTTTAACTTAATGGTTTGTGGATGCAGTTCACCATCCATAAAGAATGTCACTGGCTAACTGCTGACATCACYGCAGTATCTCAAAGGGGATACAACCCATAGGGCACAGGGAATCTACGTGCAGAAAGTTTACTGAAATACCAGCAACAAAATCAACTGCCCTTAAACCAGGAAAAATGCCTTGCCTCCTTTTTCAGGGTCTCTTGAGAAACTCAGGAGGACTCTTATGCAGCTGTGGTTACAGCAAAGGCTCTCAAATCCACCTGGACCATGCCCTTCCTTCCCATCTCACAGGTCATTACTGCTGCCTTTTAGTGAGCAATATAATTTTAAACAGTCTGTCAATGAAGTATCACAAAGATGATAAAAGTGCCGTGCCCTGGCATCTAAWGTGGATAAAATCAATGATCCAAGGTCCCATGGGTGGTGACAGAGTCAGAAGCTCAGAGGCCTCTGGGTCTGCAGCAGCAGCAGCTGCATTCTCTGTGCAGCAGAGCAGGAGGGCAGCCAAGGAAACTGAGACCTGGSAAAGACAGCAGAGCAAATCCCAGTCATCCAGGGTGTTCTTGGAAGTAAAAAGCCTGGCATCTTCTTCCCAGTACTCAATGAAATGAAGAAAGAATGAAATAATCAAGGACTGAGAGCAAAACAGATACAATAGCCCAGCATAATTTCTTGAGGTACTCCAAACCAGACTCCATTTGTGGGTGCAGGGGCCTTGCACTGCTAGCAAATCACCTCCAGAAATGCTGCCTATCAAGTAAGGAATCTGATGGTCAAGATTTCCAAAATGGTTCTTATGTTGTGACCTTGGATGAGCCTCTTTGCTTGACAAAGACCTTGGATAAGTCTCTTTTTGCTGGGACAGGAAAAAAAACCCAAAAAACCATTTTGTGGGGGAATATATAGCCTTGCTACTTTTTAGAATAGCATAATTTTTTTTCACAGAAAAAAAAAATCTCATTTTTAAGAGCTATCTAAAATGAAAATGTCCCCTGTAGAGGAAAATGTTTGCTCAGCAGTACTTCAAAAGATTTTATTTGACCTGAAATAAAACATCGGTTAGCTCCAGGAAACTTGCTATTGTTCAGAATTTTTTTTCAGTTCATATATTTCCTTCTTTCTCTATGCCTTTTAACATATTTTCCAACAAAAAAACCCTCCTAGGGTCCAGAGAAAAGGTGTGAAACTTGGTTTCTTTCACTAATTTTCTTGTTTTGTTTTGTCAAAACACACATTAAGTTTGCACTTTGAATAGCTTTCTCCCACCAGGTTGCTTTTTTAACCAAGCTAGAATAAAAATGAACATGCTGCTTACCCTGAGTAACACWTGGAAGCTCTCAAGTGGAAGGCAATACCGAGTGTGTCACCAAATGCTAATCAAAAGCACAGAGGGTGACAGAATCACTGGAGTCAYTGCCACATGCTAATGCAGCATCTGTCTGAGGCAGCTCTGGGTCATTTCAGCTCGGTCCTATCCTCAGAACTGAAATCTCCTCACTCAGGGCACCAAAGAGACAACTYTTTACCATATTAGCACTGACAGGGCTCTCCATTTGGCACACATCAAACCGTGCAAATATGAACAAAATTCGGGTTTAGCTCAGGGAACTTCAGATGTGGAAASTTGTAAAAAACCAACCATGAGGCCTGCACAGTCTCACGTGGGTACTGTGGAGTTATTACACTGCTATTTCCATCTCAGTGAGAAGCAGAATGGAAAACAGTTAAAGTAAACTCAACATTAAAAATTTCAGTGACAATTAAGATGACAGATTAAACTGATCTACATGCAATCTGCAAACTGATTTGGCATTCACTGATTAATGCAGTAAATTAGATACTAACATCTCACATGCAATGTTATAAATCACTACCTTCATTCAGCAATGCATATTTGCTGTCAAACAATTTTTGATGCTGGGTAAGTTATTAAATTTTCTGTAGATGAAGCACTGAATATCTGTAAGAGTTTTAGGAAGAGATTACAAAAAGAGACTTTCAGTTTCTGATCAAARTTACTTGATACTACTACAACTACTCAGATTTCCAAAATTCAAGTGGAAATTGCTTTCCATTGTACTTGAAAACAGGAAAAGAAACCTGTTTTCAACAGGTTTGAAACAGCACCAAGTCTAGACCCAAACTTCTTTTAAGTGGACACAAACACTTGAAGGTAGAGAGATGCTTTACAAACATGATTTATTTCTCAAAAATGATGCTTTCATTTAACACCCATCTCCGAGTTTTGCTRATACTTGGTAAAATACAGAGCTCTGCTTGAAGAAATTGAAGCAAGAAATGCCACAGAAATGCCCTGAGATCTAAGCATTTGGCCCAACTAATGCAAACAAGGCAGAGTCTGTCTCTTACGCTTTTCAATGGACGTTTCTCATCATGAGTCAACAGACACCAAATACTTTCAACTACCCTGTCACAAATTCACAAGGTGAGAGTATCCCCCTCTACAAATCCCTGGTAATGGAAGGCTCCAGCCTTAGTAACAACACTTCAGCTCAGAGCTGTCAACACTAATGAGTTAAAGCAGACCGTAGTGAGATCCTGGAGTTATTTGTGGCTGTGGTACAGGTAAGTCCCTTTGGTTKCAGGTAGGCATCCTTCCCCAGCTGCATTGGCAGGAGAGGTTATTGCCTCCATCTGTTCACAACTGCTTTCCCTCCTGATCCGCTGATGAAGCAGCATGTGCAAGTACTCCTTAATTTATTTCAGGCAAAGTCAGACAGGTGACACCAGAACAGTTCTTACCTACTCAAGGATTTTATGTGACCCTCTCTCATTTCCAAGTGACAGCTGCTCTCTGGGCTGCGCTGAAGCATCTCACAGAATCGTGTGACCTGCTGAAAGGCTGTTCTCTATTCAGTTTTAAAAAACATCATTTTAATGCATGAGATAATTCTGATATATTATAATTTTCTTACTAGTCCATGCAAAGTRCTTTGTGGAAGAGGAACTATTTCCCTTTTTAAAAGAGTGCATACTTTGGAACATCAGGCTGCTAACTCCCATTACCTCTGCAGCTCAGGGAAAACTCATAAACACAGCCTGGTCTTTATCTGAGCTATTCAGCTCAAGTCTGCTTCTGAACCAAGGGGAATGGAAACAAATAACTGCAAGTATGGTCAAGCTCAGAGGAAAYTGTGTCTCAGTTTAGAACTGCACAAGAGGGAGCTCTCTTTAAATCAAAGATAGAAATAAAGGGATGGGGTTATGTTATTATAATATTATTATTATACAGGAAACTATTAAAGCTTTTTWAAAATAATATTTAATATTATTAAAMCACAATGTGCATATAACAAAAAAAMCCCAAAGAACACCATATTTGCTACAATCTTCATAAAAAAAATTGGTTGAAATTTTCCTGGTAAAGAAAAARCGTTGATTACATTAGTRTAATGGAAATTCCCTGACATGCTTCTTAATAGTGCATCATGCCTAAGAAGTCCTGTCAGCTGAAATTTAGTCTAGAACTCAATGATCACCAGGAACTGGATCTGAAATTACTTACTCCTGAATGTAACAAGATATCCTTTCAGAAGCCAGCTGAATTAAGGTTCAAGACAAATGCTGCATATGATGTAGATCTTAACCTCATTTAGAAGCAACGTTGTTTAAGGCTGTATTAAGGGATTGAGTTACCGCTTCTGCTTAAACCAAAGTGACAGAGTCATTCACAAGGGTAATAAAAATAAACAAGATAATGCAATAGAAGGAATTGCACATCCTGGTAAGGAAGTAAGTGAAAAATTAATGTGGATCTTCTATTACCACTCTTTGGAAAGCAGCATGGGATCCGATCTCCAATTACAACTCAATTTAAGTAGATTTTTTCAAAAGCCTTCATTGAAGTCTCAAATATGATCTACAGGACTCCATTAGGAAGCTCTGGGTTGCAGGTCTGCTGGTACCAGCAACCGCTTAACTGTTCACAAACAACTCCTGTACCTGAATGTTCTTCCTTGTGAAAGAACTGTGTTTATYGTTTTTTAGAAATATGCCTTCTTTTCTAGACCCATTCATAAAATATCTACAGAGGCTGAAAAACACAGGGCTGATTTCTGGTTCATAATTCATACAGGTTTCTCAGTGCAGAGAAGCTTCTAGGTCTGACTGGAAGCATCCTGTAAAAGCTACATGAATGAAACATGTTTTGGTAATGCTGGTTTTACAAAGTATGCCTGGATAGCGCCATTAATCTTGCACTCAACAGTCATCTAATTTTTTATCCTAACAGATTCTGAATAGACTCCTAAAAATAATTACTATAAAACAATTGATGTGGCATGATAACTAGTGAGTGTTGAGACTCTTCAATARAGAATCAGTTTGTTAAAGATTCCTTGCCTGACACTGTTCATTCACAAGTGAGGAATTGGTGGGCAGACTTCACAGATTACAGGTATTAAAGCACCCACTGGCTTTAAAASGGTAGTGCTGTTAGAAATCCCAGACAACAATTCTTCAACCAAAGCATTGTCCCCTTTCTGACACTCTGATGATGCTATGATGTTAAAGGTGGAATGAATTGCCCTCTGAAGTGCCTCTTTTCCTCTCTGTTGACTATGGAGGGACCCTAGAGACCAGCTTTGACATGATGCCTAACTTTCAGATAGCTGAAGTCACAAAAGATGAATACCATCTTGTCTAACTTCATACAACAAAGCACCTGAATGTCKGAACTAAATCTTGCCTAGGGAGATTGAATCTGGTGATATTGTGAATTAGATGACTGGTTTATTATACAGATTTTATTCCCTGACAGATCAGTTGAGGTCTAGACTGAGAATTGCAAACTGAATTAGCTTTGCAATTTGGAGTTTAGGGGAAGACTTTTTTTTCTTCTATCCACTACAAATATTTTCTGGCCTTTGTTCAAACACTAAAAAAAGCAGGCACCATGAGCAGGATGTAGATGTGCTAAAAAAAAACCATCTCCTATACACTATTAAGACAAAGAAATAGGGAGAAAGGGACAAGTCCATTGCTTAGGTCTGTAAACTTTGAAAAGAAATTGTCGTCATGTCATGTGAGACTACTGTTTTGAGATGGTATAGCATGGAAACAGTAATAAACATCTCTGTAGTYTTTAAAGAACAGTATCATGGTGGACTTGCAGTGTAGGAAGAGTTATTCTGCATGACTGATTAATGTTTGGTGGCATCTGCCTGGTCATGACACTTTGGTGTCATTTCAGCAATTACCCTAATTTTCCAGGAAAGGAATACATCGTTTACTTGAAAAGTCAAAAAGTGATATGAAGGGAATGCTCTGAGAAAGACAATTGCAATGCATTACTGCTGGTGCCTGGTACTGCTAGGAACAGAAGCAGCAACTAGAAGCACATTTACTATAATTTGAGGGGAGCTACATGAAGCCACAAATTAGTCCACATTCTACAAATCAACAATTAAAATGAAGACTACTTGCTACAATACAAACTTATAATGGAATAATAACTGTCCTAAAGGTTTTGTTATGAGATTAAAAAGCAGGAATGGTTTATGACTAAAGGGAAAGAGGAGAAATAAGCTTGTCCAAATGAGAGGAATTGCCTGATTTCACTTGGGAACAGAGAAAGCTGGAGGTGCTCCAAAGATGAAATTAGAAGAAAACAGAAGATAAACATCATAAACATGGRAGACCACTACAAAGCACACTGTGCAAGCATGAGCAGGCTCTTGGAGTAGAACTTTTCCAACACAGAACGGAAAAGGTTATTTGCATTTCTCAGTTGTCTTAACTAGTTGTTACTTCAAAAAAATGATTTACCTTTATAGTAATATGTTTCTYAGCTTCAGCCTCCTTTAACTACAGAGAAAGAGCAGCTATAACTTAAACCTAACTCTTCTWTTGGCTGTGATGAGCAATGACAAAAAAACTGAAGCCAAATCAGCAATGTTTCTATCAAACCTCTTGTTGGGCTATTCCCTTTTCAAAAGCTTTGATAAATATATGGGGAAGATCTTCAGCTGATGCAAACAGTTGAAGCTCCAAAAATTATTGGGAWGATGCGCAATGTGCTTCAGTAATTTCACTGGCAGAAACTCCTCACAAGTTAGTTACTCACTTCCATTGCTTTGGGAAATAGCTCCCATGGAATAAATACTTCCTTTACTTTGCTAAGCCACTTGACAATTTTTGCAGACAGGTGAGTCATTTTGTTACCGTTTTGTTACTGATGTGCGCAATGAGAGTAATGAGTTAAGACTTACCAAAACTTTGCACTTAATGTTTTTAGTCTTACAGCAATTGCTTTCTTTTTGTTATGGTTTCATTAACTCACGTTCATGAGCATATGTACATTCTCTGTTATTTCATGAGGAGCTTAAAGAGACAGCAGTGTCTTTGTGTCTTTTTAGAAATCAATAGCAACACTGACATTATTACAGAAATACTGAAATGTTATAATTTTAATATTTATATTTTTTTGTATTGCATAATCTGATGCTGGATTTATGCAGTTGTTGCTTATAGCTCTAAATGACGTTAATTTCAGTTTAAGTGCAGTTTAAGGATTAGTCACTGCTACAGTCTCCAAGAAATCCTTTACTCTGGATTGCAGCTCGCACTATTCTACTAAAATAGCTCAGATCCCAGTATGGCACAACCCATCATCTCACAGAACCAGACAGATTGCCTCTCAACTCTCAAAGTTTTTAGATATCCAAATAGTAGCACTGTTCATCTGTATTCACATAAAATGAAAGATCTACCACCGATGAAATTTTTGGAACATGATAGATGTTTCTTACAGAGTTGACTAAATTATATTTCCTTGTAGATCTGAAAAACATTTCCAGACCTCTTACTCTGCTTACAAATTCACTGATACTCCATCAATCATGTTCCATGAACAGTACACTTCAATCTGGAATTGGACCCAGGATCCAGCTGACTCATTTAATTGCTTGCAACCTCCCAGTTATACAAAACTTCAGCAGGCAGTAATTTTAAAAAGGGAGGGAGGGGAAAAGGTATGCTCTTAAAATTTCTTTCATGTCATAAAAACTGACTGCAACTTAAGATCTTGCCATCCACGTGTGACTTCTGGATCAATAAGCCTTGCTAGCAGGGCTTTCAAAGGCTCAATTCATAAAAGCCCTGTACACCTCATTTATGGAGGCCCCTGGTAAAGCTGCCTCCATGGAAGCACAGCATACACTCTGTCCCTTCTCATCCTCATGATATTAGGCATGCTTCAGTGCCAGGCAGTAATGATGGCATTTTTGAACACTCCTAGGGGACTAAGGAGTGTGGTTTCTATTAATCTGTGCTTTTAAGTCACTTGGTAGCTTTTAAAAGTTCCTCTTTTTCCCTACGTTTTCCAAAACTTCAGAGTAAAAGAAGTACAACACACAGGTGTAATGATACTAACTGAGATTCTGATGAGCAGCCACTCATTGTGAGTTTCCAAATACAGCATAAAGGACTTTAATTTGTTGAAAGGGCATGCACTGYTCTTCAGAAAACTTCAGTTCCCTTTTACAGATCCTTAAACTTTTCAGGGGGAAAAAATAATCAGTGCATTAGTTTTAGTCAGTTGTCATTTCTATTTATGGATTATAGATTTGATTTGGAATTACAAGGTTGAGGCTTTTTGGTTTCAGTTGCTCTGCTGCAGACTGTCACTGCRTCCATCACTGCTGTGACCAATGTGCCACACCTCTCTGATACAGGATTCAGTGCAGGAGTGTTAAGCGATGTCCATGGGCTGGTTTAGCAGYTGGTTTGCTCAGAAAGTTGACTGAAGTAGATCTGACAGAAACAGAACAGCACAAAGCAAGCAGGGCTCCTGAAGGCAGAATRGGAAAGGCTTTGGACAACAAAAATGGGAAGAGCTGGACAGGGTCGTATCATGACTGACTATCTTACAGTGAGACCTCACAGAAATCAAGCTGGACTTGTTCGGAAGGTAAACCCTGAGGTCTAGAGGTTCCTGAGACAAACCTAAAGGACTCTACCCCGTGGGGAAGRTGGAGGAGGAATTATACCTTTTATTCAATCCTGTATACATTGCACTACTATAGAGAAGGGGTATCCACCTTAGTGTCCACCACTGATATGTATAACACTTAAGCAGGCTTTCAAAACAAAATATGTTCTTGGTATTGTCATTATTTAATTTTCAAGCAAACATWGAGTATCTGCCATCTTCTCCTCATTCTTGTTCTTCATCTCCAAAACCTATTTTGCTCATCAATAAATACCTCTGAGGGACTGGTGAGACATGACATAAAAAGGGACTAGCTTCCACCTGAACATCCCACATATTTATCTTTCTTTTGAATTTAATTTTAAATGTTAATTGATTAATTCTTGTGCATTTCATTAAATTTTGACAATTCACTGAATTTCCCTCACTTGGTTTCTTTGCCAGCTCAACAGATTATCTATCTACTTAGTTCAGTCTGGTTGATTGAGTGACTATCTGATTAAGTTTGATTGCTCTAGTTCATTAATTGGATTGTAAATGTTTATTCCAATCACTTTCTAACTGGTCAAACTCTTAAATAATTTCCACCATCTAGACCAATTATCCCTGCCTGATATCCTGTAATTTGTTTCCAGCATTACTGGTTTGTCACCATCTCTCCCTTCCCCATCTCACCCTCTCTGTTTCCTGAAGGAATCCTACAAGAAAGATGGAGAGACACTATTCACAGGAACATGCAGTGACAGGACGAGAGGGAATGACCTCAAACTGAAAGAGAGGAGGTTTAGACCAGATATAAGGAAGATTTTTTTTGCTGTGGTGAGGCACTGGAATAGGGTGCCCAGAGGAGCTGTGGATGCCCCACACCTGGAAGTGTTTAAGACCAGCTTGGATGGAACTCTGAGCAACCTGTTTGAGYGGAAAGTGTCCCTCTCCATGGCAGGGGAGTTGGAACTAGATGGTCTTTAAGCTCTCTTCCAACCCAAACCATTCTGGTATTCCATATTTCTCTTCCTTTGCTGATGCAGTCTTACTCCTCTCCTTTCTATTTGATCATCTCCCTCTTCTGTTCTGACTTTYTAAGTTTCCCCACTGTCTCTCAGTTCTTCACAATACCCACTGCAATTCTTCACAAACTTGAATCAAGTTGCATAGTCGGGTCTTAACAGCTTCAAACACCAGCCCTATTTCAACCAACAAATCTTTCCTACAGCTATAGGGAACTTCACGGATATAAAACAAAACTCAGAGCAAAACTATCCCTGACTCTTTCTTCTGCAAAATCAAGGATCTCCATGCCCCCTGATACAGGCTAACAGTCTTCTGGGGTTTATTATGGAGAGAAAAAAGAGACTGAGACTGTCATCTACTTAYACAGTGTAGTCAGATTGCATAAATCTCTGAATCTGGAGTAATACCAGCTTAAAATCGTCAGGTCAAGTGTAAATCATCATTGTCCTTCCCATWTCTCAAGTGATAATAGCAAATCCTATGATTGTTTTAATAAATCCAAGCAGTTAAAACATCACAAGAACTAAGTGGCAGCAATTAATAGTAATAAAAATAAGTTCAATTTGGGGAAAGCAGACTACAGAGTTCATTTTCTTTCAGTGAATCAATGGCTCCCCAGTTGAAATAAGCCTTAATTAAAAGAGAAGGTCAGGATAAAAATCATATACAGCATTAAAAAGATAATGTATTGGCCAATTCTTCAAGGTGTTAAAAAGTACTTAAGACTGACGAGTGCCAACATTTGCAAAGTCTCTTGAGCACTTCCTAGTACCTCTTAGGAGCACGTCCTTCACTTTGGATTACTAAAGCTTTGGATTTTAAATGCTGAGATTTCTCAATTCTGTTTCTTAACCCAAGCCACCTAACCTTTTCTTACTTAGAGTGGATGAACATGGTCACTCTGGTAAGGCACACCAATTTGGAGCTGCTGTAACAGATTCCAGCCTTTCCACCTTCTGCATGAAAACATTTATTTTAAAGATGAGTTTTAAGTGCATTATTACACATCTAAAACATTTCTTTTTATCACCTTCCTCCATATCTCATAACCTCAAATATATGGTCAGTTGATTACTAAATAAAACAACAGGACACTGTTCCATTTGCCAACARACTGGCAGACCTGTGAAACCCAAGTTCTCTAGGTATTCAAGTTTGCTTCCCTCCTGCTGCTCCTTTGGTGAGGACCCGAATGCTCTAAATAGATGAAATTATTCAACATCATCACCACTGTCTAAATCTGTCTCTGCAAGAAGTAAGTGTTCACAATCAGTAACAGAAATGCATAATCACTAATTCATTACTGCAAGAAGCTACCCTATCACTAATTGAGTTACTGTGCCTTTTCTAGAAGCAATATTAAAACTAAATTTGCCTAATTTTTTTTTATTCCTAGTGTTACAATAACTTAATTTAAAAAAAGATGAAAGTGAAAACAAAGATAAGCCCCATAACAAGTTCATTAAATTTATTTTACTTAAATTGGCACAAACCACAAGTGAAATAACTTTCACTTTAGAATGACTTTAAAATGATTTAACTTCTCTACAGCCACCACACTCATCTTCCAAAGCAGTATTTTCTCTAACACAAGATCCCTACAGGATTAAACCACAAGCAGGTTAGAGATAGTTTTTGGCACACAAGCTGAAGTCAGAATAATCAGTCATAGCTCATGGGGGAGCAGAGGTGAATGGTGAGGAAGGTGCTTGCCAAAGCATTTGGAAGCAAATATTCTTAAAATAGTAAGGCTTTTCCAAATGCCTACTTAGTGAAATTAGACCCACAGGAAAAACAGACCAGTTGAACTGTACAAATAGCATAGGCTACTCCATGGAAAATGCAGCCAATGGGTCTGATTTTATTTTTTTAAATGAAGAAACATAATACAAACAAAATGAATAATCCCATTGATCTCAGTTAGCTCTGGATCTCTTCTCTGGCTTCGTAAGGTTTTTAACCATGCCACTAATGCTGAAGGAAATTACCCAGCTTAGTTAAACACAAAAATTACCTGGATAGGCCAGATAATATGGTAATAATAATTTATTAAAGCTAAACCTCAGATAGAGACAGCTGTTTCTGAAATTATGACTACTTTCCTTTTTTTAATCATATTTGGTTTTCAGTTTTATGACAATGGCAACATACTGCCCATTTTCTGTTCACCTGTTCCCTTGAATTTCTTGACAGAGGTGGATCTCCAGACCATGTAAAATGATGTGGTTAATTCTACTAAAGGTTCATATCTTCTCTCCACTATACCATAAATACAACCAAGCAAATAATGAAACATAAAATATTATCACAATTAATCTAGTGGTTTAATAAATCTTCTGCAAATATCTTGCATTTCTATACACGTGAAAATTACTTAAAGGTTATACAATTTAATAAAAATGAATTACCAAAATCTAAATGAGCTGTGTGTCATGTGAGAGTTTAATTTGAAACATATGTTTAATTTTTTTACAGTGAGAAGCAGCAGTTGCTGGAGCAACTGCCCACAGATGTGGTAGAGTCCACATCACTGCAGATTTTCAAGATGCAGCTGGTCAGGGTTCTAGATAATCTCACCTAGACTCCCTTTCACACAAAAGGTTGTACCAGATTCACTTTTGAGGTTCCTTCCAACCCGGTCTGTTCTGTGATTCTCTTACATACTGATATAATCACAGTTTTCTGTTTGGAAGAGGTTAACTTGTCTGGGCAATTTTCCAGTAGGAAGCATCAAGAACTCATTTTGAAAAGGGGCTCACTGGTATTTCATTAAGTTCAGTTAACCACAACATCCTGTCATCAAATTAATTTATAAGACAAACTGCAAAAAGAGAGCATGTGGGAAAACTGAAATGATGCATATCCAGGTTTTGTCTGAATGCACAAAAACATAATTTTAGTAATGATTCAGATGCATAAGCAATCCTGTCTGGAGAAAACCCTTATTGATCTCCTGCAGTTGATTCATAAATCTGTTGCCAGGATATTTATCAAATGGAATCATGAAAAATTCTATCTGGCAGTTGGTCATGTTTCTTCAGACACATTTTAAGTCTGTACTTTTACTCTTCCCTGCTGTCTCTTCATTCAGTAAAATCATCTGATCTTCAAAATTTTTCCTTTCCTGAGAAGTCCTCTGCTTTAGATGAAGGATTTTGCCTTTATTACAACCTTAACTCCAACTTTCAGAAATTTGCATACATATTACAACCATCAGATCATTACAGAACTAGCTGCCTACCAGCTCTAAAGGTAATGTGTGCTTCTATGTACTTTCAGTATCTACAGAAAAAAGCTATTGCTGAGTGGACAGAAGCATTAACTTAATCAACAACACACGGTCTCTCCCCTCTCCAAAATAAATGGTTTTTATGTTGCTTACTGAGCTTGAAAACTTGAAAGCTAAGTGCTTCCTCTTGGACAGGCTGAGTGTCTGAAATAGCTGCTTTTAACAGCCCTGGAGCATCATTAAACCTTTAACACATTACAGAAGCATTTGGTCTCCACACCCCTTAGGTAAAAATTTACGTAGAATTGGTAAATCGAACACTGTTAAGTAAAACAATGCCTTGTCATTTACTTATGCCTACTAAAAGTACTTTAATTAAGACTTTTGGAAATAAGTTAGCAAATTAATTAATTTACAACTGCGATAAAACATCAGTAAGAAACCCATTAAATATCATAAATAAGTCAATACATTACTTAGGAAATGAACTCTTTTTTTATTACTAGAAATTACCATCAACTATAAAATGCCACTGTACCAATTACTTTACTTGTATAAGTAACAAATTTCTTAACTGATGTTATTAAATTAATAGATTACTTCTCTGCCCTTTTTTCCTTTTTTTTTTTTTTTTTTTTTTTTTTTTTTTTTTTTTTTTTTTTTTGCTTTGGCTACTGCACTTATTTAAATAGTAAGTTGTAAGAAAGAAAATTAGGCAATCAATAGCTTAGGTTTTACACACTGACAAACACAATTTGCTTCACATTTAAGTCAGTAATTGAAAGTCAATTGGTTGTAGCAGTTCAGGCAATGCTACCTGTTAGTCCTCCTGAGACAAAACCTATAGAAGTACAAGCAGTCTTTGTATTGACTGTAGGGGCTCTCTGATCAGATTCTAATCCTAAAATTGGGAAAGAACTATAAGGGCTTTCCTCTTACCATGTGAATTGGGAAATGTGAAGATATTCGAGTGACAAGTAACTATAATTTTTAAATTTATATTTTTTTTAATATTCAGAAGATTTCAGCATCTGAATCTATGTAAGTTTTTAATTTAACTTTTCCTTTCAATCCCATATTAACTGAGGTTTTTTTCCAGTTCAAATATAACCATTTTTTCTATACAAAACCTTTTCTAAGATAAAGGAATTCAAAAAAAGTGGAATCACCAATGTGTAAAAGCAAATTCAAAACCTCAAATTTCAACCTTCTTCAAGGACTCGTTTTTCCCCCAGAGGGTGGTTGGGCACTGGAACAGGCTCCCTGGGGCAGTGGTCACAGCACCAAAACTGACAGAGTTCAAGAAGTGTTTGCTCAACACTCTCAGGGACGTGGTGTGACTCTTGGGGTGCTCTGAGCAGGGCTGGGATTTGGACTTGATGATCCTGATGCCCCTTCCAACTCAGCTTATTCTGTGATTCGGTGTTTCTTTCAATATCTACTCCAGTGGAAATGCTAGCTTAACTTCCTAAGACTGTATTGATGCCTTAGGATTTTTAGTTTCTATATTCTCATGCATTAGTATTCTTGTATTTCTCTAGTACAATACTGAAACTACCATTCTCTCATCTTTAGACAAAACAATCCCTCTCTGAGCCTGAATCCAAGGACACTTTGCTGCCTCAGAGCCCCAAAATATGTAAACAACAGCGAATTGGGGGGGAGCAACTTTGGGGTGGTTGACATCATCACCTGTAAAGATCATTGGAGAATTAAGACCCAATATGTTAATAAGGCAGAACTTATAAAAGGTGAAGATCTYGTGASTCRGGGTCTGTTTTGGGTGTAGCCTCAGGAGGAAGCTTTTGTCTGCCTTAATGTACTACCAGTAGGCCTGTTAGGCCTGTATTAAAGTTGTGTATTCTCATTCTCTTAAGTTTGTCCAGCCTCTGTTTCAGGTGAGTCTAATGAATAAGGCATCAGTATGTACACCCTAATTTATTTTTAAATTGTGTTTATGGTCTTCAAAAGGCTCAGAAAAATCAGGCCGAAGGCATGCTTCTATTTCTCAGATGTTTCTTTCTCAAATTTACCCATGTTTTATGTGCTTCAGTAGCATTAAGGTATCCAAGTAGCTAAGCTGCCCAAAGGCTTCTAACAGCTGCAGAAAAATTAGATTTAGATTAATCTTTTCTTATTACTTTCCCTATTTTCTCCAAGCTTAAGGTGTCACCCTCAGCTGCTCATCATCACCTCTTTCCTCATAAAAGGACACTGCCACATCTTCAGCTGCGCACAAAAGACTTAGCAACCTAAACCAACCAAAAATAAAAGAACAAATGGTTTTATTCTCTGGAGGTATTGTTCATACACCATGTCCTGTGAGCAGAACAGAGGAGTAGCTGTTTGCTACAAATCTGCAGGTAAAATGGGAGATTTGTTCCTTCTTTTGCTCAGAATGTATCTGAATTGCCGCAGCAGCTGACATCCATCATCTGCAGAGCAGTGCCTGTAAGGGTGAGAGCTCCCAGTCGGTCACCTCTGGCTCGCCCTCGAGTTCTCCCAAGAGAGGAGTTCCTGTGCCCACAGTCTATTGCACTGAATTCCCAAAGCACTGTGGATACCTTGTGTCCTTCCACCAGCAGCAGAACAGGCACCTTCTGTCTGAACACACCTTGTGCTTCCAGCACAATGTCAGGCTGCTCCTTGTTGGAGCTTAGAGAGCACCTTTATGTACAAACAGTGCAATAAATCCTTTAATACAACTGGCATTTGTGGAGAGCAAGGTAAATGACCAAAATAATGTATGTTCTGCAGCACATTTCCCTGTCCTAGAGAGGTTGAAAAGAAGGACATGCAGCTCAACTCAGCACTACTCCAAATAAATAAAATGGACAAAAAGTAATGTGTTAAGAGCTGTAAGTAGTAATATTCTTCACTGACATGCCACCTAAAGATTTCAGTATGATTCACAGAGTCCATAAAACTGGTAGAACTAATGTGCAGCTGCTTCTGCCATAGAGCACTAGATTTACATACTTGGATTGATAACATAGCTTGTATTTAAAAAAGTAACCCCCATTTATGTTCCCATTATTAAAATTCCACACATTACATGGAGCTCTTTGGGGCTACTCAGCAATAACCACTTTGGAACACTGCCAGAGAAAGACATACTTTATTAGAATCAAGTTTTCCACAGTTGTTTAAAAAAACAAACCCTGAAATTTGTAACCACCAACATAAAAGAGATAGCTTGCAAGATGTCTGTCCAGGAACCTCTCATCTGTTCTACTTTCTGCTGCAGAAAAGTGAAGTTGTCAGGAATAGACATCTAGCAAGTCAGGATGAATACTGCTTCTTTTCTCACAAAATTAAATTTTCATAGCTATTCTTTACAAATGGAAGGAAAAAAAAAACCCAACCAACCAACCAACTTTGTTTTTAACTTCGTGAAGGCAACTTCAAGGCAACATTAAAAAAGATTCTTCCCTGAAATGGACACTGTATTTTTTAAAGAATTTTAATTATTTATTTGACAAGAACCTTTCATTCTGTGGTTTCTGTAGCCGTCAGAAATCATGTTTCTCTCCAAAAAGTACTGTGAGCTAGAAGCAATAAAATACTCTGTTACCTGAACTGCAGTTCTTCATGGCGAAGGAATCCACGGCCGCTATGCTCTTGTTCCCATTCGGAATATACTCCAGTGAGACCCGAAATGGTTTCTCCAGGTGTCCAACTCTCCTTTGAAGCAACACCCATCTGGTCTCATCATACAGCAAGAGGAAAGAACAAAGGAGGAGAACTGTAAGAAAGGCTACTTTACAAGGGCCAAATCCCCCAAAGAAGCAGCTCCACTTAYGGCTGGTCATGCTGTGCCTCGTTCCCCAGTCTTCACTTCCCTCACAGTGCCCCATCATCATGGCCTTTCCCTCTCATGAATTTTGCAAAACAACATTCTAAGCACCCAGACTTCCACTCAGCTAGATGTGGAAACCCAAATAAACAGTAGCTTATTGMTCTCTTCTGTCACACTTCTGCGCCCCCAGATTTCTCACAGATATCTGCCTGCTGTTTAAAAGTAGCTTAACTCTGTGGAAAGCAAGATGTGAAATCTGTAGCACACATGCACACCCCCTTTAAATATCATTCCTGATTCTCACCAAAAAGTCTCTTAGTCACTCAGGAAATAAGGCAGTCTCCAGGGCTGCACAATAGCTGTAATTCCCAGCACTGCATCACTGGTTGAGGTAACATATTTTGCTTCTAAAGCAGTCGGCTGAGGTGTCCATCTGTGCATGAAGCACCACAACTAAAACCTGCCATTTCTCCTCCTCCACTTCCTGTCCCTCTTTGCCAACTTAGCTCCCTCCCAAATGTCAAAAAATCCCAGCAAGAAAATCAAGGAAGTGAATTAGCAGCCCTAGAGGTTAACATACACACTCCAAGAGGATTTCCACTCAGTCTGCTTGTCGCCAAGAGCAAATGAGAACCAAAAGCCTGTATCAGCTTGATCTATTCTTGAAGATACTAGAAGATATCAAGGCCTGACTGTCTTTAACGTTCACCTCCTCCCCTCTGTTCAACTGRGTCTTCTCCTTTTCCCAAATTAACTCCTGGCCAGAGTGCACAAGAACTATTCCTAGACCCCTGATTCTGCTTCTGTATCCCACAAGGCATAGCTAAAGGCAGACAGTGAAAATACAAATATTTGTCTTTTTGCCAATATACTGGAATTCTGCAAGGAAAACTTTAAGGAATTAAATACTTGTACAATAATATGGTCTGGCCCATCTCCCTTTTCATCCTTGGCACAGCTGCCAGTAAAGCCACTTGATGCCATTTGTGAAGGGCTGCTTCTCAAGAGGCAGGGATATGGATCCCATCCCCACCTTCACTCCAGTTTACCCAGGGCCTGCTCACTAACCATAAACATCATCAGAGACAAGAGATTCTGTAAAGTCGCTCAGCCATTACTAATCCACTTTTTCACGTTTCTCTTGTTACAGGAGAAACCCAGCACCAAGGAAAAAGTCTCTTTGTAGTGTACTGTAAGTGGTCAGCTGCAGTCTAACAACCAAACAGGGCCTAACAAAGCCTATTAGGAAAGGCAGCTCCAGCTGCAACTTTTAAAAGATGAGAACAAAAATTTACTATGTTCCCTTAAGTTGTTTCTAAACACCAATATTAAGCATTTTAGAAGAGTGTAACTATTTCTAGTTGTCAGAAATTTTTCACTACTCTTAGACAAAATCCCACATTTTTTATGCTCGTATAAAAATATTTGCATGTCAAGTACCCGCATCACCTCCTTGTATATGGGTTTGTCCTTGTGTGTGAGCTGTGTAAAAGAACACATTTTTCTCAGGGAAGGGAACCCACTGGAACAGATGTTCTGAGCACAAGAAGCTACACAATTTATTTGGCATCCGTTACAAGAAGCACCTTTCTCCAGAAGCATGCCAAAATGTGGATGTTACAAAGTTTAAGACATGCTTCTGAAAGAAACATAACGACATGTGCATATGACATTTGYACCATTTGACTATCACTTGTGCCTTCTACAAGCACAGATCAATCCCAAATTGCAGACCCTATAGTGCAACCAGCTAGGAGACTTTCCTTGGTGCAGACACGCTGTCTGTCTCATCAGAGACACAACGATGTCACTATGCTCCACTGAACTGAACAAAATTCCCAGCAGGGAAGGAAGCTCTCGACAGTTATGTCAAGGACCAAAAGAAAAGTCCTAAGCAAGGGCTGCAGAAGGATCCTGCTGACAGCTAATGCAGTTCAACTTGCAACTCAGAAAAGAAAACRCAGCTTTTTATGGATTTACTAGGTGTCTTCCTCCCTCTTTTTCCACTGAGAAGAATGAAAATAGACTGCTAAATTTCTTTTTTTGTTTACAGTAATTTTCATTCCCACATCTCATCTTCCAACTTCTGTACTCRAGACTCCCACTTGAGAAATCCGTGTCCTCTCTCTTTTTCTGTCCCCCCAAGAGATAAATCTGCTTTTGTTGAAATTAAATAGAACAAAGCATTAAGAATATTTTAAATGCCTAACTTCTGTGTGAGTTATTTCTTCTAATGTCATCTCCACTTAGGTATGTTATAAGGATTAGAGGATACGAATTTCCCTGCAAATAGAGTCAAAACCCACTCCAGATTAATTTTGATTATGAAATACAAAAGCATCTGTATGTCATGAAAATTGTTTTCCTCAGCTTCAGAAGACTGATGGATTTTAATTCCAAGTACGCARTGGCTCTCAACAATGATTTCCATTTCTGTGCTACTGCTAACCCTCTGGATAAATGTGCCAGGAGTTTTAGGAATTGCTTTTTTGAGTTACTGGTGCAATAACTTTAGTTTGAGATTCTCAGGCCTCTCATAGTTTACCGCAGAAACTTTATTAACTCCCAGAGCTGTTGCCAAGCAGGTGTTTTATATCGCCACAACRCAAGACTGGAAAAGGCAGACTCACTCAAGCCCAGATTCATTACAAAATATATTCATACTTCGTGGTACAAATTCCTACAATAGGTTGCCTGAGATTCAGAGATTCATGTGAAAAGTAATACCRAGTATCAGCCTTTTACTTCAGAGACATAAAGATGGCATAAACTAGTGGACTTACCAGGGATACTAAAAATAGCTACAGGGTCAACAGAGGCACCTGTGGGCAAATTTGGATAGGAATCAGTACTGCCATCATTCTATGGCAGAACTGGGACTCTGATCTCCAGATCTTCTGTAAAACACACTGTATTACACAGACCCATACTCATTTGCAGATCCTGTACTATATATAGGCTGCCTGGCAGCAGCATCAGCAAGATCTGCTTCAGCATAACCAATATGTATTAGATGCTGATTAGAAGTAGCTTTATTAAATTTCTATCAGTGGCCTACATGTGGCCGTGGAATCTAATTTTAAAGAGTATTTTAGCAAGATAACAGAAAACTACTTGGGTCATCTTTTGGGATAGATGGGGAAACACCATGTGTAGAAGCTCTTCCTACTGGAGTCATACTTTACCAACCCAACAGCTTTCTGAGCTGAGATGAGAGGCTTGATGGAGAAGGAGAGCAATGGGTGYTGCTTATCTTGACTTCATTAAGGTGTCCAATACTGTCTCCCATCCTCAGTGACCAATGGAAGCACACACTGTGAGTGGGCAGTGAGGTGGATTGGTTTAGAGGGTTGTCATCAGTGGCACAAAGGYCAGCTGAAAGCCATTCACTATGGGGACACCTCTGGTTTTATAGTGTTTTGTGTCTTCATTAATGACCTGCATAACTGGACAGGCAGCACTATCAACAAGCTTCCAGCAAGATGGGGAGGAGCAATTGATACACAGCACATCTGGGCTGCCACTGAGAYGGGCATTGACAGGCTGGACATTGGGGCCAACAGGAACCTCATGAAATTCAAGAAAAGGAAACACAAAGTGCTACTTCTGCAGCAGAACCACCTCATGCACGTGCAGGCTGGAAAGTGGCTTTGCAGAAGATGACCTGTGGGTCCTGGTGTACAAAATGCTGAGCCTAAGTTAGAAATGTGTCCTCAGTGAGAAGCCAGTAATTTCCTGGGCTGCACTTGGAACCACAGATTAAAGGAGTGATTCTTCCCTGCTATTCAGSACTGGGGAGACACTTCTGGAGCACTGGGTCCAGTACTGCAATTTTCAGTACAAGACAGACATGAGTTACAGAAGTGAGTCAGCAGAGAGCCACAGAAATGATTAAGGGACAAGATCATCTGACATTAAAGAGGAGGCTGAGAACATTTGGATTGCCTAGCCTGGAGAAGAGTAGGCTCAGGAAGGAACTTATCAATGTTGATGTGTCATGGGACAACAAAAAGAAGACAGAATCAGACACTGATATCCAACAAAAGGACAACAGCAAGCACAAGGCACTTTTCTTGGATTGAAAGACCAGAAATTCCATTTAAACACAAGAGAAAACTTGCTTACTCCAAGGGTGACTGAACAATGGAACAAGTCACCCAGAAATCTTACAAAGTCTCTGTTTCCAGAAATTTAAAATGTGAGCAGATATAGCTCTGGGTAGCCTGCTCTAGYGCTCACCCTGCATCAAGAAGGGAAATAGGACTACAAAGTCTCAGGGGTTCCTCCCAACCTCAATCATTCTGCATTTGTGAAACATAGGTCCCAAAAGCAAATAACAGTGGATAACAGATTACTCCTGTTATCCTCTGCATGACCTGCAAGCACTCTACAGAGTGATGAATCAGCCCAGTAAGCTGACAACTGCAAGGACAAAGGCATCAGTTACTGTACCCAGAGCCATCATCTCCTCACAGCCTTCAACATCACAACCTATTTCTACCACAACAGTGGCCRTAATAACCATGATGATCTCTCTAGATGCTGCCTCAAGCAATAAAACTGACTTCAGTTTAACATTTTAATTTAAGCCTTTATGCTGCAAAGCAACACACTGTTGTATTGTTCAGGCACTGYTCAGTGTCATGGCACAAGTCAGATCCATCCGGTCTTTCACTGAAGCTACAGTAAGAAAGAATTGGGCTCAGATATGTACAGTCTGCAATATGCATCAGTTTAGACAGAAACTAATGACACTGTGGTCTTGAGTGATAAAGTAACCTAAAATCCTAGATACAGATATTTTCAGACTTTAAAGAAGTTCAGACCTGGATATGTCATCTAAAAAAAAAAAAATTGTTGCTTAAAAAAAGCTTGGGCAACACCCAAGTTTCTCTTAAAAGGCTCTTTCCCAAAACAGAAAATRCTGCTGACAGAACCTGAGCCCAGGTTTACACAGCAATAGAAGGGCTGAATTTTCAAATGACTTTGTCATTCTCATTCACACTCCTTAATGGAAAGGTGTGCTGTAGCCTRCCTTTAGCCTTACTTAGCCCTGCAAAGCTGAGGTGTTAGAGCCTGAACAAACCAAAGCACCTCACTGTCACCTAACTTTTCTTAAGCCTCCCATCCATGACTCAGTTTGCCAGGTTCTAGGTTTCAGAAGCCACAATGCAGTTGTCATGGAAACAGAAGTGAGAGCAATAGTGTAGACACTCTTTGGTTGTTCATGCAGTGTATAGCTTTGGACGGAACACTTTCCTGACTAATTCTAATCAATACACTAATGCTTTGGATGCCATTTTGCATGCTCCTCTGGGTAACGCCAGCACTGATTAATTGCAAGTGCAAGTCAGGAGGATCTCTTATAGGGAGTGCATTAAAAAAAAGAAGTGCTAGAACTCTCAAGTAAAGTCTCAAGCCAGAATACTTGCATCCTGCATTTGTCTGCCTTCATGGATAAGCGATTTTGAATCCAATTAACACTCACATACTCTTCATCCTATTAGAGTTGTTTCAAAGTGCTTGACTGCAGCAAGCTTTGGGACTCTGGTTTTGACATTCCATGTAAAGCAACCATCTTTGTGATCCTTCCCCAGACATCCAACTAATTCTGGAATGTAGAATTAATTTCTGTGCTGTCAGCCAGCCCAACACCTGTGTTGCCAGCTGTGTCAACACCTCTGTCTTCAGTAGAGTGCAGTTTGCACTGGCCCCAAGGYACAAGATAAGTTTCACCCAGAACACTGTCTCAGCTCTGACAGGTCTACTGCTTTCTCACTTTCAGAGAAACTTTGAAAGCAAGTCTTCAACTTATGAGAAAAATATGGAAATTATTAGCAAAAAGCCCCAAAGAATCAATGCTTAAATCCTGTAAATCAGGACTAACTGCACCTGAACTGTGTTKTGAGGAAGGAAGAGCTGCATGGGCYCTCACAGGTCATGAATCAGCTCGTGTGTTCCCAGCAATTCTTAGTATCAGGTTGAGGGAACACAAGAACTTCCAACTATCTCCCCTCCTAAAGGAAAAAACTGTGAATTCAAGCTGTATTCTGATCTCTCATCTCCACTTTCCCAGAACAAAAACTGTGGACTTTAACAGAGTCCTCACAGCTAAACTGAATAACAGTGTGATTTTATTTCTTCAGGTCCAGGCTCTCATCTAAAACACTCCTGTTGCTACCAGTACTTATCATGCTATGCCTGTGAGGAAAATGCARTGTATCTTGGCAAGAACTTAAATCTTATCTCTTTGGTAAAAGATTCTGCAAACTTTTGGGAATTACAAAATTAAATAGAAATAATAGCAGCTGTGTCAGAGTATTTCMCATCAAAATCCACCTGCGGCAGCGAAAAAATTAGAAGCTGATTCTTGAGAATGAAATCTTGTTAAGGGCAGGCTTAAAATTAGCAGTAGGAGTGCAAAARAGATTTTTTTTTCTCTTTAATGGATAAATAGGGGAAAGAACACAACTTTTTCCATCCTGCATGGCACTGCATAATTATGCAGAAGCTCATAATAGGTTTTAATCTTGCCTCCATACTGCTYCAGACTTTCCTTTGCTTCAACAATTAATCAGCACTGCAAAAAGGAAGAACCAGATTAGATCTTTTCAGGCTTCAGCCAATAGAAAGCGAAAAAATATTTTCAAGAGGATGCMAATAAAATTTATAGAGACAGAGGATTAAAAATAAAATTGCCTATAGGAGTCTGGGTAAATGCTTTTCTTATTAATTYAAACAATACAATATGTTGTCTTGTAATTCCTTTTAATTACAAACTTTGAAGTAATTTCAGTTTACTGAACTTAAAATTGCTATAATGATACCAGATCCTGAAATTGAAGCATAATGTTACAGTCTTGAAAAATGGAAAGTAATAAAGATACTGTACGATAATACAAGAGATAATTTAGCATTAAAGGAGAAAATTCTTGATGTGCAACACAGAGTTTACAGTGTTAATTCTGCTCATGGATAATTTTACTTTATAAGAGAAAGAAAAATGGGATACTTTTTCCTCTATTGATTWAATGCCCATTGTCTTTCTACCCTTTTCTTTGGCCTTTTGCATAAGCAAGGCATAACTGTAACTGGTAGGTTAAATACAATTGAGACCTTTATTAGTGTCATTGGATCAGACCTTTAACATCCCTGTGAGTGGTTCCAAGAATGCTTCTCTGCCCTTTCCTCAAAATGCCTTTAGAAGATGTTTTCACAAAAGCTTTGCCATTAAAAAAAAAAAGAACAAAACAATTATTTTCTTTCCTATTGCTCTTTTAATACTTTTAAGATTAAACTAAAAACACTGCCAATTTCCCCCAAGAATATATGCTGTAATTGTGCTTGGTTTGATCAGTAAGTCAGGGATTGAGTAATTACCTTGCCTAGAACAGGAGACCAACAAAATTTTGACTCCAAAATGCAATGATACTCCCTCATGAATGCTGGAAAGGGGATTAAATCTACCGTCCTTCTAGGATTGCAATGCTGGGCTGCTTWGTACAGCTGCTCTACTGAGAATTGTACAGCTGAGAAGATATTGCAATATGGAAGAAACTACTTTAGGCTTCAGTGAAACACAAATTGCCCATAAAGGATATTTTTTTATGTTATACTTATTTCTAGCTAACAATGGAAGTTGGCAATTAAGCTACTACAGTTCCTTTCGTCTTCTCCTGCTCAGAGCATGCTRCACAACCACAACACAACTACTCTACGTAGAAAAAAAATTATTTAAATGGCAGAAGTTAAAACCTACAGAAAAAAAATTCTGTCCTTGTTAAATTCCACAGAATTAAAATAATAWTTTTTTTAATCTCTTTCCTGAATGCCTCTTAGAAAAATCACTGTTACAAAGATTTTGTCCTCCTAACCTCTTCAAAGAAAATTCCCTCCTCTGAAAATTTGAAGATTTACATTTGAGCGCAGTGAAGAACTGAAACAGGTAACTGGTTGAAGAACTGCGCACTCACAATTAAATCTTATTTTTGTGATTACAGATAAGAAACTTTTAATGGGATTCAATACTGACTCAGCCCTGGAACAAAGAGTAAAGGAACTGCAGAGGGATTCAAAGTCAGACAATGAATTTATGCTGTACAGTGGAGGGCAAACCTCTTTCCAAGAGAGAAATCAACTTTCCCCTGGAATGTAACTCACTAAATAAAAGGCATAGTTACTAAAAAAAGATAAGCTGAATTAATAAAGTCTTGGAATGAGTAATCCCAGTACTTACAGGACAGTTTTTGTTACTGAACATCCCAAAATGTAAAGTTAGTGCTCCAGACATGCTAAGAAACTCTTCAAATCAAAAACTCTATCACACAAGAGTGGTGGAGACATGAAAAAGCATTGTTTGTTTTTTAAATGACAGGACAAATTATTTTAATTAGCTACTTCATCACATCAAATAAACAGTTCTGAGGTTTTTTGTGTGAGCTCCCCAAGGACATGACATGGCTAATCACCCCAGTAAGGGACTTCTGCACTTGCAAATACAGTAGAGCTCAGCTTGCTCAGAGGAATGTGTTCATCTGGCCCCAAACTTCCCTTTACATTCCCCAATTARACCATGCACGATGGAACTTTCTTCTGCCTCTTGAGCAGTACACAGTTAGAGGCATTCCCGGGATGCTACAGTTAGCTATCATATCATATCATATCCAAGATGTAGCACCAAAACTGATGTGAAAAGAACAGCTCAGCAGACTTTTCTGGTGCACAATGGCTCTTCAGTATCACCTCCTCTTGTAGTACTCTCCCTATTTGTATATCAGCCTGATTACACCTACTTTAATGAAACTAACACTGCCAAAAAAAGAGACTTCACCCCATGAAATCAAGTTGCAATAACTGTTGGCAGCATGTAAGCCCAGGCAATCCCAGGAACACTGAGCATTCATACAAACCATTATATCTTTAGGTGGTTATACAGACCTCACAGCACCTTAGCAAAGACATCAAACACCTCATTTTTCAGGTGGGTGAAAAGGAGGCACAGCAAGGTTATGTGATTCATTTAGTCAGTAGCTAGGTAGAACTAGGATCAGAGATAAAAAGGTCTGATTCTTATTCCTACAGCCTAAGCCCCTGCATCGGGCTGCTTCTGATGAGGGTAATTAAATTTCATGCTTCAGGGAGTAACTTAATTGTCTTTGAGGATCAGAAGGAAACTCTATCCTTTCAACGCGATGTACAACACTGCTCAGGTGTGCCAAAGAGCAGTTTTCATTTTTTATTTAAATATTGAAAGTAAAACATAATCTAATCCTAATTACAGACAAATACAGTCAAGGCTTCAGAGCGACAGGATGTCTTTTCAAAAGAAGAGTAGTGGCAATGTGTTCTGAAATAACTTAGTTCTCAACAGCTTGTGTCTGGGACACCAATTAAACCAGCATTTTTACCTCCACACTCAGCAATGGCTTTTCATGGCACAGGTAAAGGGAAGTAGGAATATTGTGTCTGCTCCCCACCTCKCTGGTGGAAACAAAGCCATTAAAGATTTTAGGCTCAAAGTTAGGTTCAAAGAGTGAATGAGAGAGAAGATTTCACTTAAGAGAACAGCTGCGCTYAACTGTGTGTCCTTTAGGAACATGTTGCTATTATGCAGCAGCTGTAATAACCTAGCCTTGAAAGGCAGATATCAATATAGCTAGAGAAAGATTAAAGACTAGAAGAAGAACTATTTGAATCATTAGGCTCAGAAGGATTTACAGAACCTCTACTCCGGTCATTCTCGCCCACTACAAGACAGTCCCTAACCTCCTCKAAGAGGCTCCTAAAACCCATTTCATCAGGTCAAACCCCATAAAAAGCTATCTGGTTAGACAAAAAAAAAAATCTGACTGGGTGTTAGAGATTCTCAGAAACAAAAAAGGCTGGCAGATAATCCTCAGCAAATACCACCTYTTCCATAACTTCAGCTGTTTCCAGTCTTTGCCTGAAGCACAGTGGTAGCATATGATTGCACTGAGCATAGCGTRTGCCATATGAGATGTAAAATAGATAAGTAAATAAGAATAAAACATGTTGCAGTATAAAGAGGAGTGAAATATAACTTCCCATATAGCTGTACCATACAGAGGATATCTATGCACAAACAATGTGAGGGGTAACATGAAAAGAAACAGCAGAAGTGAAAATGAAATATGCATTTCCTGATGAAAAACTTCCTCTTCCAATTTACTTCCTTCAAACAGAACTTTGACAGAAATTATTCCTTAGGAAGGATGTGAATTAGAAAAGATGAGACTTGGAATGCAGAAAGGTGCTGTCCATTACTGCTTACATAGCAGGTATTGTGTTACCCTGTTGGGGAAGGGGATTTTTGAATTGTACAACTCAGTTTTGAACGAAGAAGGAAGTTAAAATAAAATAGAGAATGACTAAAACAATCACTTTGTCAGTGTACTCAAAGACAAGGAACTTTGGAGTGTCTGCTCCTCAGAGCAAATGACACTTCAGAAGTCAGACAGATCATACTACTTAACAACTGAAATGTCAACTTTGAAGAGAGAAAAATGCCACAACAGTGAGGTTTGCACAGCTTTCAACAYGGCAGCAGCCACAGCAATGTCCAGAGCTGACAACAATGTTTGCACCATCCTACCACATTTGCAATATATACACCAGTAACATCTGCTRGGTAGGTCCAAAAATGCTACCAACAGTCAAGTCTAGTTTTTCCACACATGTAAAGACTGTTTCTGTCCCACTGATCTAAATCTCCCACATTTAGTATTAGATGTTTCTGAAAAAGAATCGGAGCAAGCCACACTGAACATCCAGAAGGGAAGTCAGGAGTAGCCGACTGCATCTGTCACTGCCTGSAGATACGAGTTTAAGCCACTGTCTGGTTTCTCAGCTTCCCAGAACCTGGAGCACAGAGATGTTTTATTTAGCTCAGCATACATTTGCCTGTTAGTCTCAGCATCTGGCACACACACTTCCTTTGAGAATAAATAAGAAGAGTCTTGACAAGAAACATACATAGAAAACAGACTCCACAAGATGTTCCAGTACAATATACTGGCTCCTCACAAACAAATATAAAGGTTCCTAAACAAAAAGCTCATTTCCTTAGGTTAATACTGCCAATGAAATTGAAGGCGTTTYTGAACAGAGATTATAAAAGGGCACAAAAACATGATGACTGTCTTTAGTATTTATTGATAAAGAAAATACCTAGGCCTTTTCATACATTCCCAAAATTGCAGTCCTGACAATGCTGCTCATCTCAGTGTCACAGTAAGTTGTTTTTCAAATTCAAGTAGTCGTTTTTTGTTTTTTAACAACATCAGTAACTGCAATTCAATAATGTTTTCTGGGATAGCTCTTGCCTTCAGACATAATTCTTGGAAGAAGACCATGCACTGCAGCATCCTGGAAACCTCAGAAGCACAGAAGTGTGAGCTTAGCCTCAAAGAGCAAGTCTCACTTACAAGCTCACTTGCATTGGKCAAAGGCTGGAAAGAAAACCATTCCACCATTCTCTCACAGGGCAAAAATGARGAAAAAGGTTCTTGCCATGATATTTCAGGGTGACTTAGGAAACACTGTGACATTTCTGTGGACATCAGTATAAAATACAATAACTTCTGGTGCCTGAGGGTACTGTAAGGCTTGATTAAGTTAATACCCAGCTGAGTGAAAAAGGCCAAATAAACCCAGGCACTATTCCTATGCTCTGACTTAAACTCTATTTTGAATATAACACATAAATGAAACTTGAAATAAGGATGAGTTTTCCCATATAAAYGTGCAACAATCTTTGAGCACTTCAGACAGCAAAGGTGCAGGTATGCAAAATATCCATATGCAAGAGTACACATTGTCAGGTTTCCTACAGGCATTATAAACAATGAAGATAAACAAACATAAATGTGACACCAAGACTGCATTTCCTAACATTAATTTTTTGTTTCATGCACATCAAGAGGATTTTTCAATGTATTCTTTTCTAGAACTATCTTCTTGACGTTTTTCCCTTCTTGAGCAGAATACAACCATAATCCAAGTYTTGCAAGTTGATAGAAAAGACAGTAAAATTTCCAGACCCACTTTCCTTCCTCACTTTTCTACATGGSTTGCCTGCTTCAGAGTAGGATTTTGCTTTTTTTCATCAAAATTTAGATTTATTGACTCTCACAGTGACCTCTAATTTTCCCTACCAGGCATAACCACAAAGCTCTCAGGCTCCATATCAGCAAGAACAATCAATACTGTTGAATAAAATCCAAGCTATGCACCACAGAAGCCCTTACCTCTGCCTAGTTCAAATGTTTTCTGCGGCTTCAGCTTGTTTTTGGGTGAACCAGCTCCTGAGGAATTAAGAGTTCAAATCCAAATGCTACTGCCCCCTTTTTGCTTGGGTGAATTGCCTCAGGATATACCAAATTCTGGTCAGAAGGTTAAAGCTGCCTGAGTCCATAGGATGTGCTGAGCAGTGGGCTGGAAGGAAGATGACATCATGCTAAAGCTCCATCAGTGCAGTCAAGCAATCGTGTTTTASTCTGTAACTCCATTTCTGCCACAGCCCTGCTGAATATATCCATKTTAGCAACTGTCAGCCACATACCAGCTTTGCCATTAGCCCACACTGGGATGACTTTCCACTAATTAAGGGGAATTCATCTGACATGACTTCTGGAGAGAAATTCAGAARTGGGCTGAATGTAAGGATAAAGAAAAACACTGGGTAAAGGAAAGTGCATACACAAAGGCCATGGGCATGCTTGAGCTTCTATTGACTTCTATTGGCTGCATGAAGTTTTCAAATTTTGTCAAGAACTTCAGCAGCAACTTAGCCTGGTCACTGCTGCCCCAAGGCAAGGGAGAGAGGGGAGGCTGCAGAGCCACCCCTGGCCTGGGGTTTTTGTGAATTAGTGCCAGGCCCTCCCAAYGCTCTGCTCATTTACAGCACGATTCCAAGAGGCATTCCTCTGTGTGAGCTTATTTAAAAATCAGTGCAGAATGTAAAAATAATGACCTTYTGGCCTAGTAATATTTTACATTTGCTTCCAGTTTAAGTCATTGAGAATAATAGAAAATTAGAATGTCTGGTCTTGTAGGTGAAGTGAATTTGGTCCAAAGATCATCATGGTCTCAGAGCAGCCTTCCTGTCAGCCCCTCCCTATTTTCTTCCTTCTTTGAAAACTGAGACAGCATACTAAAAGCTGTGGCAAATTCTCTTCACTAGTTCTGTCTAGCAAGTGGCTGTGCTTGAGATTCAGATCTACAGAAAAGGCCCAGAACATGCCACAGATCCATCAACATTTTTGAAGGTGGATGAATAAAGTACTTAGARAGCAGAGCAGCTGTTTCAATTATAGTATTAGCAGCCCAAGCCCTAAGCACTCAGTGCTCCTGGAAGCCCAAGGGAGGGKAGGGAACAGAGCCATCTCTACAGATTATAATTAAAAGACCAAGGCCAATTGCACATTCAGAACAAACAGGCAGCAAATGCTTTGGTTGCAGTTGGTCATTTTCTGTTTCAGCCAGATTTTTGTTTTTGCTTTGTAAATGTGAACAAACCCCTTTCAGAGTATGCCAAGTACAAGTAAGTCCAACAATACCATCCATTTATATGTTTTGCAATTTTTGCTGCATGGGGGGGAAAAAAAAAATGGGCATCTCCTCTGCCCTCCTACTTTCACACGGACAAGTTTATACCCTGAGGTCCTTGGTGGCTGAAAAACGTTCATTTCCAAGCAGGTAATGTCCCATGCAAATCATCACCCCACTGCAATAAAAGAAATGRTGAATCTGTATTTTATATTTCACACCTGCTTATGCAAACCATGTAAATTCAAGAACTTGTCTTATAACTTTTTTTAGTTTGACATCTAAGTTCTCAGACTGCAATGATTATACAGAAAATAATGGAATTGGCTCAAAAGCACACAGAGATTCTTCCCTTGGGAGTTTCTGTACAACCACACACCAGTGAGTGGACAAGCAAACAGAATTCAATTTTAAACTCTGACTAAACAAAAAAATCAGATTTATTCCTCTGACCATACTGGTATATATGAGTGTTATGAAGTTACTTCTGGAACAAGACAGGCCAATGTTTTAAGAGAGCACTATTACATAAGGTAATCTCATGAGCTTGAATGTGAAGGGAAAAGACATTCTAAAATCCTCAGAACACCACTAAATAAAGCTTCAAGACATCCACTCACTATGAAAGGGGTGAAACCACAGGAGTACACCACAAGACTCTGCTAAAGGCTCCCAGAAGCTGCAGCCCAAAGTCAAAGCAGTGAAAGTGGCAACYTGTCTGAGAAACAACACTCTTTCTAGGATGGATGGATGGGGCAGGCCCCCTTTGCCAAAAGCCCTGAACCCTGTCTCTGTAAACATTCACTTCTGTTAACTTAGACATGAATTATGCCAGTAAAAGAGGAGAAGGAATACTTCCAGATAGTTTGAGGGGGATGTTAGATGAAGCTTAGATAATGGCCAGTATGGACTGGAGCAACTGAACATACAAGGAGAGGTTGAGAGAGYTGAAATTGCTCAGCCTGGAGAAGAACAGGCTCAGGTAGCGTCGCATCATTATGTGCTAATACTCTGGTTTGGCTCTGCCTTGAGCACAGGGGTGGACTAAATTATTTCCAAAGGTGCCCTTTAACCTCAACTATTCYGTGATTCTGCACGGTAGAAGATGTTCCACTGGCTAAAGATCTTTGTCCTCACTATTGATTTCTTTAACAAAGCACGCTGAATTGCTGGTGCTCCCAGATCAATGATTCTCGAGGGTCAATAGTGGCCACATCTTCAATTTTTCCTTTTCAGCTACAGACTTAGAGCTTCACTTGAATRAACTCGATGTGCACTGAAACAGGATACATGAATAAGAAAATGCATATTATTATCAGCTTATTGAAGTAATCTGTGCTTTGTTCTTGTTGATGGAGGGCTTGAAAATGCAAAGAGTTAGAAGAACATCAAGTGCTATTAATGAAGCCTCTGTCAAATGTTTCAGACCTTTTTCCCCTTTGAAACCAATTTCAGAGTGAAAGAATCATTTTCCTGTAAAATGTGCAAAAGTTAGTAAGTCTCAAGCAACTGCTCCCTGGATGGAAGCCCTTCAGACCCTATTAGACATCCTTCTCTGTGCTTGGTTTATCTTTGTTGCTTTTTCTTCTGGTCACAAYTCTCTATAAACAGAAGGGGAAGGAAGAAAGAAGAAAAGGTTATTTCTTCTTGTTACTTTGTGCTAGCAAAGGGCAACATTCAAAACTCTGAAATGTATACATGTCTTTGTAAAGAGGGCACTGGAGAACACGGGCAGCTCACATCCAGGCCAGAAAATTCATCATGAGTGCGTCCAGCAGGAGACAGGAAGAAGGATAGAGGGGGARATAGAAGAGCACAACACTGGCAAGCAAGGAATGAGGCAGAGTACAGGCAGCTTGTGGATAAGAGAAAGACAGACAAAATACACGCAACAGGACGAGCTGTCTCTGACACAGAATCACAGAATAAGCYGAACTGCAAGAGACCCATAAGGTTCATCGAGTCCAACATCCAGCCCTGCTAAGAACACCCCAAGAGTCACACCACTTGTATGAGAGTGTTGTCCAAATGTTTCTTGAACTCTGTCAGGCTTGGTGCTGTGACCACTGCCCYGGGGGAGCCTGTTCCAGYGCCCAACCACCCTCTGGGTGAGGAACCTTTTCCTGRTACCCAGCCTAAATCTGTCCTGRCACAACTTCAGGCCATTCCCTCAGRTCCTGTCACTGGTCACCACAGAGATTAGTGCTTGCCCCTYCTCTTCCCCTCAGGAGGAAGAGCTATAACTGCAGTGGAGTCTCCCCTCAGTCTCCTCCAGGCTGAACAGAACAAGTGAACTCATACAGATTTCACACAAAGCCCTATACCATCTTTGTGGCTGTCCTTTGGACTCTCTGTAATAATTTAATCTCTTTCTTACACTGTTGTGCCCAAAGYTACTCAGAGGTCTCAAGGTGAGGCCACATCAGTGCAGAGCAGAGCGGGGTGGGACAATCCCCTCCCTTGGCCAGCTGGCACAATACCCCAGAGGCAGCCAGGACTGTGACCAAATCCTCACTGGAGTTGTAGTTTGTGGCTTACATCAGATGGGAAAACAGGTGCTCTTTGAACCCTTCTATTCAACTGTCCAAAACAACAGCCTAGTGCAAGGGAAACAAACCAGTGCATTTAAATACTTAAATGCCAGCATGGACTGACTCTCTGTGTAAACTCCTGCCTCAGCCTTGTTTTGTTTTCCCTTTCCTTCAGCCCTTGGGATGTGAGGGCACAGCCATGAGCAAAAAGCAAAGAAACACTCTGTGTGCTATTCAACATTCTCAAAAGGACACCAGCAATCCATGAAATGTTTCAGGAAAAAAGCCACTGAAAAAAAGAGTGGAGTGATCTTTCTAGGGTGGAAAACTGAGCAGCACAAATTACAGCCCAGAAGAGACCTCACCTGTTGTTCCTTTCCCAGTATAATCTTTATGAATAATCGTGTACTTACAGGCCTCACAGAAATATCTGGTARTATCAGAAAGAGCATATAACTGAAACTTAGAGGTGTGATTCAGAAAACCTATCTAAAAATGCCTGAGGAAAAAAATACTATGAAAGAGTTTTAATAGTGACTTTCAACATAATTTACTGGGAAATGAGGGGATGAAGATGAGGACTCATAAGAAAGGAAAAGAAGAATGGGGACAGGGTGAAGGCAGCAGATTAAAGACAGGACACGGTGTCCTGAAATAAGCAATCTCTGTACAAATGGGTGAGACTAGTGAACTTCACAACATTTGCAGAGAGAGAAGAAAAAATTCCATTACAGCAGAGAGACCAGAAAGGCACAGACTAATGCCCCAGCTCTTACAATCCTAGCTGATTTTTCCCAGCCTTATGTTCCTAACTCTAAGTCATATGTGTTCTCAGGCAAAAGCTGATGGTGATCAAAATCCATTACAAGCAAACAGCTTTTTAGGTTCAAAGAGTTCAGCAGGGTCAAAGCCTTATCCCTCCCATATCTTTTCTTTTTTTTTTTTTTTCATCTACAACTGTCAAATCTCTAGATTACCAACCCTGATATCTCAGAGGTTATCACCGCTGAGGACAAACTGAAATTCAATGTTGGACTATTGCTTCAGTAACATCTCTAAATTCCCCTGAAAAGSATCTGCTAAATATACCTCCCCCCACCGCTATTTTTATGCAAAATAACTGCGAAATTTATTGGAGTTCAATAATCACTCATCTCTAAACTTATCCTAAATAAAAAAACTATGTCAATATGAGGATTATGCATCAACAATGAAGTCAAGGTGTTAACAGAAAGCTATGTAGAGGCCAAGGAGCTGGAGTGACAGTGAAGTCAGCTGAGGCACAGAGAAAAGGAAAACTTCTCGGGGTAGGAACATGAGACAGACACAGACCTAATTGCAATAGACAAAGATGCTCAATTCMTATTTATGTGATGTCTGCTGAAATACAAAAGTTGATGATTCATATTTTTACCCTTTAGCTATTCCTTCCCCATTTCAGGGTGAGGTTGTCTTGAACATTCTGCTGACAGTCTGTGCAGACTGTGAAGACTAAATCCTTTTCTTGCCACGAAAATTCTTTCTGCAGCTTGTGGTTTAAACATACTGGCAAGAAGACATTGCAGGAAGACATCTCTGAATAAATGGGACACTTATTCTTCAAAGAGGCTCGTTTCACTTAATGCATTTAAACCAGCTAAAAAATACCAGAAGGATACTAAATGTCTGCAGTCTTTGGAATCATGCCTGAGGGATAATGAAAATGGGCAGGACTCTGCTCCTGACCAGATCTAGGGTTACCACCAGCTATACTCTGTTGCACCAGCCACCGTGAGTAGGGTAATGAGAAACTCAGCAAGTATTTGTACAAGTTTCCCACAAAGGTTCAGATTCCTACCTAAATTATTCTTTTTCATCTGAATAAATTTATCTACCCTTAGCTCCCGTGCAAAGACATTTTCCTGATGGGTGCCTTTGAGTATCATGACACAGTTTTCTCTTAAGTTGTTTTTCCTATGCACTTTTAATCTTTCTTCACTTGAATAGAAGAGAGGACTAGAGCTGAATCATTTATATTCCACAGAGGTGTGGGAATAATCCATGCAAGCAACAGGTGGCCTGAACAGCCCTTTGAGATGTTCTTTCAGCCAGGCTGCTAAAAATGTGTGCACAAGCTGACATAGGACAKCAGCTGTGTCCAACCTGTGCTACACACTACAACTTGAAACAAGCAGCAAAAAGTGCCAGCAGCAAAACTTAACACACATTTCAAAAGTTTTCCTTTAACAAGCCCACTCCGACCCACTAGGATTCCAACAGCATTACTCAGCCTCACAGCCTGGCGTGAAATTAGAGATGAATTCACCATTACCAAAAGAATTCTSTCTTTCAGTCAGAAAGTCTTTCTTTTAATAACATTAAAAGTCTCAGCTGCAGATGAATTCTTCTTTTCGGGGGTTGACAAAGGAAAGTTGAGCTGAAACTCTTCTGGCAGTGCAGATGTCTCTTTAAGAGAAAGTCTGGATGGGAGAAGAAATTCTCATCTTCCAAAGCATGTGAAAACATGAAAATAATACTGGGACACCAAATAAGATGTAGTAAACAGTCAAAATAATTTTTCACCAGAACTTCTCTATTTAGAATGGTGTCATTGCATGTAAGAGAATGACAAGCAGATATTTTTAGTAAAAGGGAAATTCTAAAAGAAAAGAAAAAWTGCATATCACAAACAATTATTCAGAGACTCCTGAAACATGAGGATTCCTRGGTTCCAAAAATTTGTATTAAGGAGCAAAAAAGAAGCCTTGAATCTCAGCTTTGGAACAAACAAGCAAAATTAAAATAAGTAAAATGGTACACTAGTGGGCATTTAGCATTATTTAGATAGTTCCTTTGGATCCTTTAGGAGTCAAATGAGATCTAGTAATTACAATTTTTGTTTTTTGTACTGGAAACAACAGATGACTAATATAGGTATGTTGCTACAAAAGGCTTCAAAATAATTTCACAGAAAAAAATCTTCCAAACAGGCAAATAATGAAACTGGCAAAACCTGGTTTACATCTGGATTCCACTAAATCAGAAGTAYCATTATATGTCTATACTCTAATGCATTATAAACAACAATAATAGTTTCTAATATTGTTATGGCAAGAATTCCCATGCAAAGCTGAGTTTTACAAATCACTTTTCTTATAGCAACAGCACGACATGATCTTTGAAAATGTTATGTTGCTGGTAGCTTTGTGATGAAATTTATTCATAGATGAATTTTGGCCAGCAAGCAGACTTTGCTGTCTTTGATTTTTTCCAGCATCACTTCTCAAGGGAAAACAAACTGCTTCCTGAGGCAAGGACATTTGTACTTTGATCAAAGTTCTGTGAAAAGATAATTTTCAACATATTGTTTGAGCCTGCCTCTGCTCAAGAACTTATGCTGTAGGATGAAAAGCAATTTTCTGAGCATAAATTCAGTCTTCAGATCACCGACTTCTCCTTTAATAAAAAACTAATGTGGAAAGCCTCAGTATCTTTGCAAACTTGGCAAGATAGTCAYTATACTTGAAATGTGCAAGTCTTGAGACCACTGCATTATACACAAAGACAAAAACATTTCAGTAATTTAGGACTAAATATAYGTGTCCTATCCTTCTGGGTAACTCAGTGAATGATGACAATGTAAAATTGTTTAAATTGTTAGATATCAAAAAAAGTGACAGAACAAAATATTGAAAAATATTGAATGTGTCTTTATCACAATATCATTTCGAAGATTAAGAAAGTGAACTGTGTCTCCAGTCAAATACAGGAAAAAATACAGATTTAGCAGCTACTTCAAAAGGTGAGGTAAATGGTCCTCAAAATGAGGAGACACAAAAAGAGGGTGAAAAGAATTAACTTCTATTAAGAGCCTGGTAGTATTTCGATGCCCTAAGTCAGAGGCTCCTCTGTGTGGAAGAATTGRTAGAGACATCGAGGATACACCTGCCCCAAAGTACTTGAACTATTTGGAGAAGCTGAGCAAATGCTGCAGGCCTTCATTCTCTCACAGTCCATTACTGTCAGAAAGCAGCGCTGGCACTGCTACTTCTCACATTTTCATCAGCCAGCCTGTTCCAATTTGAAAACCTATTCAAACTGATGCTGTTATTTTCCTAGCTTTTATCTGAAAGAAGAAAATAATTTGCAAAGTTTCACTTCTCAGAAGCTTTATGCGAAAGCTCTGGTACAATATTCTCAGCCCATCATGGTCACCTGTACCGTGTTGGACTGCCATGCCTGGCTCTGTTACCTTGACAGCAATTAGGGACTAGAGGCAGCACTGCAAATATTTGCGCATTGCCCACCAGCCTGACCTGGCTACGACCTTTACAGCAACTTTTTATTAAGAAGCAGCAAGCAAGGCTGGTATCCAGCATGTGTTTATTCCTCGTCCTGTCCACCACAGCACTGCAAACAAGAGCTACAAGTACGATCAGGCATGAAGGAGATTGCTGAGATCTGGGCACCAAACTTAGGCTTCTCAAAAGCAGGTACTGAGAAGTGATTGAACTTCTCACCAGACAAAATCAGGGATGAACACACATTTGCTTCATTGGAACAACAGTMAGAGAACTGTTCATACCACCTGGGTGCCTTAAGAGTTACGCCAAGCTCAACAACTCATTTCAAAATATATTGAAGAGACTTTGAACAAAAGTAATTTTTCATCAGTGYAACAAATGGCCAAGTGTTCAAAATATTTAAGTTCTCTTCACACAAAGAACACATCACTTAAATCTTCTATTTAACTTTCACTTACTCTAACCTAGTTCTTCAGGGAACAGTACACCAGCTGATCCTCAGCTTCACCAAAGCACCCATGATCAACCAAGTCAACCCATTAACTGCAATACCTCAGACATCTACATAGCACTTAAGCACCACCCACATATAAAAAAAAAAATAAAAATCAACATTGTTCATAACCTTGGCACCTAAATCCCCCAAAGATARTTTGCAAACTGTGACTTCCAATAGCAGCATCTTGGAGCTCTTTGATTTAAGACACTTAAGAATCAGACTTTTCCAGCCCACAGCAAAAAGCTCTCATGCAGTGAAGCGCCACACATGATGTTATACAACATGGCTGAAAAAACAAAGTGCTCACAGGACATTAATTGAACTGGTGTCCCAATCTGGACCTGACACCACTGTGCACTTTCTTCCTAACCTTTTCTGTGAGAAAGGCCTTGTAGGTAATCCAGAGCTAGTCRTGTAAACACCTCTCTCTGTCAGGTTCTCTCATAATTAAGTACCAGAGAGGGCACCTGCTGGGCATGTTTCCCTCCGAATGGGTCTGTGTTCAAAAATCCTTCTGCTGTTAATCAGACCTGATTACCAACCTCTCTGGCAGCAACTGGTGTTTCATGCTGACAAACCACAGCTCTGCCACTCATACAGCATTTCAGTAGAGGTCATGACCTCTAATAATCCTGTTGTCTGACGCACATGGATCCACCCCAATACCAAAACAGTTAGTTAATGCTCACAGTACTACCATTTGACAGAATGAAAGCCAATTTTGTCACTTTACAAAGCATTAGAACATGTCTTTCTGTAACATATCTTGCTTAAAACCTCAGGGCAGTGAACTAAAACCAGAAATGTGATGCTGTCAGTGTCAAACTGAGTTAGTGAGTGAACGTGTTGGCAAACACAGCCCTCAAAGCCATTGACTGGGCAATGCCTCTCTGCTCTTYTCAAATTTTGATTACTTCATGAAATTTTTACATCTTTTCTTCCCTCAGAATATACAGCATATGTTGAAGAATTCTTAAAAATAATCTYTCCTTCAAGGGAAACAGTTTTCCCTCCAGTAAAAATGTATTGTCACCTTCAGTTCCATTGTAAAACAGGAAAAAGAAAATACTGAGAAATTCAATGTAGAAGATGTGTTGTGATTTTAAGGACAAAATCTCCCACAGTACAGCAAGAACGTAATACAGTAGAATAAAAGTGGTTGTTACTGGATTTTTAGATTTTTGGAGCAAGAGGATAGGACTGAATGCTTACCTTCTTTTCCCAATTCTGCCAGCAGCCATAAAAACAAATGCTCAATTTGTATTTTATGTTCCACAAAGAGAAAGCTAGAAAAATATGATGTACAAATTACATACCTAAGGGAGGTTATCCTAGAAGGAAAAACCTTAGTTTACAAGCAAATTTTTTAATTAATCATGTTAACAGATGCATTTCTACTTTTTGTTTGTGAATTTAATAGCTCAGTGTTAGGGAAAACAGAAAATAAAAAGAAAAACAACAGYTACAGATAGCTCTAATTCACCTTTMCACTTCTTTAGTGACTTTAAACATCAAYCAGTGCTTTTACTGAGGAGCAGGAAGAAGTTGGAAAATGTTTTGTCCATATCCCTTTCAACATAGACAAAAATTTATGCCAATTTGTGGTCAAAAATGAGTCTGTTCTATACAACTACACCTAGACAGCTTGAGATCCCAAAGGTGCTGGTAGTAAGGGTTTTTCAAAAATTTGTCTTGCCTAGAACTCGGCAAAACTCTGCTAGTGAATGCCAAGAGCAATCTGGCTAAAAASATGGGCTCTTGAACTGAACCCTCTTTTTTCTGTTTAAAAGGTCAAATCAAAATGCCACCTCAACCATCAGCATGATGTTCTTCCAAAATGCACTCCTGAGTGGTAGTTGATTCTATGTAAGATACTAAATATGTGCAAGGCCAAAGCAAGCAAGAGGTGAGGAAGATTCTGTTGATTGGGAAATTCACCTGGAAGTCTCCAATCCCTGGCTCAGCCAGCATTCAATATTGGTTACTCAGAGCTCTGTTTGCGAGACACACAGCACTGGCTGCGAGAGCTCTAAAATGCAAGTTGAGTTCTGCCCCATCAGTTCACACAGATTGTTACTCATGAAAATGCTATTGGCTGTCAGAAGCATTTTTCTTTTATTTCTGTCTTTCTCTGCTTCAACATTTTCCTTCTCATCTCTTTCCCCAGTGCTGGTGCTGTGATGAAGAAGAGGATCAACATTTTGGTACRATCAGGCAATAAAATTGTCTTCCAACTTGGTTATTTTTTATTAAAATATGATTAATAATTTGCCTTTGTCCTGCTCTTCTTCCAACAGCCAAAAGTCTGAAAGCAAAAATTTGGTTACTGACTCATCTCTCTGTGAGGAACAGAGGAAATACAGAAGGTTTTTATTCAGGAATTTTGTTTTTCTTTTCTCATGCCTGTSTTTCATTACAAGAAGATGAGGCCTTTCCTTGTGCTGGAAGACTCATTAGATGGTGGGTTATCACTCCACAAAAGCCATAACCTTGCTGTACAAGCAGCCCTGAGGGAGTGTTAAGTCAGCAAGACACAGCATTTGAAAAACAAGGTTTAGAGAAGAGTAACTTTGCAAAAATGGCCTTGCTGTTCATCTGGAGGCTGAAGAAACTGCAGCTGTGGAAACTATGATAAGGAGGTCCTCCAGACCAAGAGATAAAGAAAGATTTGTTTTTATGAGAAATACAATCTTATCCCTTCCTTTATAAATCGCCACGAGGGAAGGGTGGGAAAACGAAAATCCSCTTAAAAATAGTGAATATAGGCAACACATTTTCTGCATTCATCACCTTTGGAAAGCTATTTCTGTGCCTGCCATGATCCCTGGCTGCTGCTGAGGTGATGCAATGCAGGCAGAGAAGCCCCAAGGAATCAGGAGGGCATTGTTGTCAACACAACAGTGACAAGAAGCCTGATGCCAAACTGGTCATTGGAGGGCAGACTCCAGCAGCAACACGAGCTGTAGGCAAGSACAGGGGAGCTCTGGGAGGGAAGAGCAGCTCTCAGGAGAACCTCGGATTCTCTTCACACCATTTGTCTCTGTAGCATCTCCAGATTTGCATGGGACAGAGATGRTACCCAACTCCTTGCTCTCTGGATCCAGGTAAAGTTCTGTATATCTGAAGAGGAGCAGCCCAAGAGTACACCCCACRTATTTTATAAGAGCTGTTAAGTCTCTGCTCATGTCCTTTCCTCAAGCACCACAGATCACCRAAGAGATGCAGGTGAAATGAGGAGACATTGAGGATGGGGGCTGTGAAGCAGAGAGTGATGACTTCAATCTCCTTCTGAGCCTTTACAACACAGAGTCACATTCATTATTTCAGCATTTACTCAAGTTTGTATTATTTCCTTGCTGTTCTTGCCATTCTCTCCTGAAAATTGTGCTGGACAATTTCAGGCATATGTTCTTCTGGAGTTCACACAATGTGCCTTGAGCAAGTCTGCAATGAAAGCCCTAACATTTCTCCATACATAATGATGTGAGAGCAAGGAGATCTCGCCTGCTTTGTAGGATTTTGTAAAGTATAAAGGGAAAATGATCTTATTCATTCTCCTTCTGAACTTTTCAACTCCTGAGAAAATGATTCTGCATCCAGCCTAAACAAAAGTGAAATATTTCAGCTGCTTTGATTACAACACCGTGTTGTCTGGGAGACACAGACTTACAGAAGGTATAGATGGGTCTCTCTTAGGATATCATTAAACTCCTTTTGCATGACAGACTTGAGTATCAGGAAAGAATCGTTTCCACAGGCAGCACAGGGAAATTCGGAAACTGATCTAAACACAAAGAAAGTCCAGAGGCTGTCAAAATCAGTGTGATTTATACCACCACTTGACCTTCTCCTTGAACACGTTAGCAAAATCTGAATTGCCGGATTCTCCCATGTGGAGTGTTCTACTTTAACACTCTCAGATTCTTTTGGTATCATCATTAAGCTGCCAATGAAGCAAACATTACCAACTGATAATAGAAGTTAGAACAAAAAGAAAAAGAATACAAGGAATATAGGATAGGGAATTGCCATATTTATATGTCAGAGTAATCAGTCCTCTGTCACACATGACACCTTCACCAATTCCTGTCTGCACATACAAACAACAAATTCATCCCAAGTTATATATATTGAGGCACCCCACTKAGGTGGACTGCACCATCTCTGATACCACCCTTTTCCTGCTGATAGAGCCATTTGATCTTTCTCAGAGCACCAGAGTTCTGGAAAGCTGCTGAGAGTTGTTCACCCTCACTAAGAGCTCTGAAAAGATCAGGACATACAGGCCACAGGGTAAGACTTGGATCAGCATTTGGGTGGTCAGAATTATCTCTTGTTTTTGAAAACCAAGGCAGGTTTTGTTCTTGCTGATCTACTTTTTTAAACTATCCATTTCTCTGTCTGTCTAAAAAAATTCTATGGATAAGGCAGAATCTACAACAAAACAAGTAGCTCATAGTAATATAAGGTCAGCATGTATGMACATGAGGTAAAAAGGATGTGTAGATTTTCTCAGCAATCCTAGACAAATCAAGGTTTGGGATTTTAGTGCCAAAATRCTGAAAAATCCTGCTTTGGAAGTGTGCAAGTGAATAGTAGCAGCACAGATTTTAAAACTGGAGAAAAATTACAGACACCTCCAAAATGAATMAATTTTGCTGTCCTACATATATATGGAGAGATTTAATCTAATCTAAACTCTTAACTAATCTAATCTCATTWAATCTAATCTAGCTCTAAATCTAACATGTCTTCTGTTTCTATTGTCAAAATCTTAAACATTGAATAAAGGCTTCTAGTTTGGCCTGTCCATGCATGAAACRTGACAGTTTCTGCTTTCAATCAGGCTAACATGAAAAATAAAAAAAAACAACCAGCACAACTGTTTCAGTTTGGGTTTAGAACTGTTTAACAACATACAGATCAATGACAGAACAGCTGTACTTAAAAATATGGCACCCTTAAATTGAAAAATCACATTATGGAAACAGAATTAAAAATTAGTAACATAATTTGTTCTCCCTGTCATTTAAGAAGAGACTTGTTTTTCCACATTTAAGAAAGCTAAAATAAGATGAATTTTTTTTTAAAACTGTTTTATGTCWAGCAGTTTAGGTGGGTGTTTTGCCTATGCAGAACCTCTAGTGTTTAGCATATATGCAGAAGCTCCTTCCACACAGCTCCAGGGAAAGCAGGAATCACCTCAGAGAAAAATCTCATGTAGTTTTGAATATTCAGTCTTTCAGGATATTTAATTATTTTCCTCTCTTTCAAGATATTTAATGACTTTCAAACTAATGTTTAAAGCAGGATGATCACAACCAGGCCAGTGCATTTTTCTGTAAGGACAGGAATTAACTACTCACCATGATAGCAGTCAATTTCATGCGAAGGACAAGGTGAGTAACCGTTTTCAAGAAATCAAACCACAAGTTACAATGCCAAAATTATAGTGGAACAGTTCACAGATGTGATCTCCATCAGTCAATTAAAAAAAATAAAGGGAAAATGATAGAGGTGTGAGAGGTGTCCCTGGTGCTTCCTTCAAGTCCTGTCTACTGAACTGGTGCTCAAATGAATTCTATAACACAGCCAGACGAGATCTTTATGAGAAATAATTCMTTTTCAAGACACGCTGTTCTGTTTAAGCAAAAACTTTTCCTATGAATGTATTGTTCAGCTAGGAAATTTTGATTCCAGCAGAATTTGTTCTGAAGAAGAAATTCCCCTTCTCCCCCAACCCCTCCCAAAAAAGAGAAAAGACACAGCAAAATTAAACTGGAATGACAAAGTCACTTGATAAGAGCTCAAGTAAAGAATGGTACATGGCAATTCTTTAATGCCCATATTCACCAGAATCTATTATTTAAATTAATTTAAAATAAATTTAAATTATTAAAAGTATACAATAACTRTGAATATAGATACTGCTTTCCAACAAATATCCTAAATTTTAATTCTGTGGAATTTTTGGGATAAATTTCTTCCACTCAGCCCAAATTTTTCCACTATAAATAATTGTTACTGAGCAAGTACACACACAAAAAATTCACAGATTATTTTCTCTGGTCTGTATTACAGGTCTCATACAGCCATACCTCATTGCTTTCCTGCTTCTGCTCAAATAAGATTTGAAATAAACTCCTTTCTGCTAGGTATGCCTTTAAATTTTTCCCTTTAAATGCTTCTAAATGCTTTGGGCTAGTAAAAGAGGCACCAAGGATAATAAAAATGCACTGTATTAGTCTAAACTCAAACTACAGATAGTCAAACTATAGTTTTTTTTGAAAGCTTCCACAAACTTGCTTATTTTTCTGTCAMAATCCAGTATTTTACAAAACCTTGGAGGATCAAATTTTCTGAGCAGCTCCAATAAAAATGACAATTTTTAGCTCCGGAATATGTTTGTGTCTTCCTCCGGAAAGTGTGCACTAAGATGAAACCTCCACAGTGATCCCTTTCTTTCAGCAGACAAAGTTTAAGAGGTTTTTATGCACTTCTGATCATTCAGGTACTTAGCAGTATGAGGCAGAGGTTGCCTTCAGATCTTGTGAACCAAAATCTGTTTCCTGCAAAACAGAACTGACCCATCAGTAGGACACGGCTTAACCATGGCAGAACTCACAAAGGCAGGCCAGTCTCACATAAGGAGGACCTTGAACCACTAGAAGACAAAGCAGTGATATCTCTGCCCTCATTTTTATGAGTGACAGCTGTGGGAAATGCTGCTGCAGTCAGGCCAGCACCCTGGCTGGCAGAGTTGAGCCATGCACCAACCCCCAGGCGCTGGACAAAGCTCCATCAGGTTCACAATCTTGCTTCCAGCCTGGCAAAGCATTCCTTGATTTCTTAAAGGCTGGGCACACTCAGAAATTCTGCYCACAGGCTATTTCTGTGTGCATTAGGTACTCCCTATTGCTTTCTTGAGCACTGGTGTGCTGTGGATTACATTCATTCTTTGGGAGGTTTGAAGAGATGACACTTGGCTCAGAGTTGGGCATTTGGCTACAGAGTCCATTCTGTTTCGGGGAGCATCACATGCAATGACCTGGTCATGGAGCTCTCTGTAGAGGCACCTTGGCACCAAGGGCCTAAAACTGGCATACCAGATGCTTTTGCATTCCTTCATAACAAGCTAAGGAGCACTCAAAAGAGAGARCTTGAGATATATCTGCAGTTAATTAAGAGACAAATTCAGAGAAGGGTAAATACCGCACAGATAGAGAATGAAATGCATAGGACATGCTTCAAATTCAATGTCTGCATAAATGAAATGAGAAACTGGAGAACCGTTTCTTGCCTGACCTGTTCATTTGTTGCATTCTCAAGGTTAATTTTATCCATTTTCATTAGACCAGCAATATCRGCAACCTCACAGAGATTCTAATAACCACTGCATAAACCAAGAGAATTAATCTGAGATATGCAGAACTTGGGTTCATCAATGCAAACCCAGGGAGACTTTAGTTAATTGTATAYATTATTTGTATATTTGTACCCATTTTGGCACTAAATGGTACCCAAAAGATGTCATATGATTTTTATCTCCCTTGATATACTGACACTGCACATAATTCGGAACATTTCACAGAAACAAAAAAAATCACAATCACTTCTTACTTTTGCATGTATGTATTTGTGTGTTTGCAGGTTCTTCCTGATGCAAAAGGAAAGGGTGTTGAACTTTCCACACAAAACATAAAAACAGCATCAATGGCACAGTCAAAGAGCTCTGCACAATTTTCCATGGTTGATGATCAGTTGATTTAAGAGACAGTGAGTTGGAAAATTAATCTTTTTCAAATTTATAATATGAACATAAAYAAGAGAAAATACTTTACTAAGCTGATCTACAGATTTGAAAATAATCATCAGTTTAGTATCAGGATTTCATAATCTATTTAATGCCAGGATAAGCACAAGTGGGTTTTGTTGCTGTTTTCCTTTCCTCTTGCCAGGGAAAAAAAAAGAAGCTTTGCACATACCACAGCTGACTAGAATTCAAGACAYCAAAGTTTAACTCCTGAGCCTCTTCTCTATTAGTAAGAGTGAAGAAATGAAAGGGGGCCGAGCTCTCAGGCCTGACCTCTGAAAGTTGTTTATTTGAACTTCTGATACAAACTGAACTGACAAATCCTGGAGARACAAGTTCTGATTTCCAAGAACTTCCACTAGCCCTATTCCAAAGCATCAYAAACAAACCCCTAATGCCTTCAACTAAGATAACTCTATTGATGTGGAAAAGCAATACAATATAGCTTATACAAATGAAAATAGAAATAGCAAATAGCTTGATTAACCTCAATTCCCACTGTTTYTCCTTTTAAACAACATATAGTATCCAAACACAAACTTTCAGAAGSGAGTCAAGACATAAAAGACATCTCCACTATCCAGTGTAACCTGCCCCTTACTGATCATTTCCAAAGGATGGTCAGAGATGAACTCATGGTCAAACTGCACAACACTTTGAGAAAATATCTTTGATAAAAAGTTTCATACAGCTCAGAACTTGCTACAGCTCAGCTTGATCTCCAAAACATTTACCATAACACCAGTAGCTTAAAATACATCACAGCTTCAAGGTTTAAAACAAAGACTTCTGAGAAGAATGTAAATGTGTGCAAGTATTTCTGCCTGTAAAAYGGAGATGGAAATTTCTGGAGAAGCTCTTCCAAATCATAGCTCAAAGTTCTTCAATTTCTGGTCACAGAAGGAACCAGAAACACTGGGCAAAGACTTGACTTTCTCCAAAAAGAGGACAGCTACAAACCCTAAACTTCTGCAAAATATAGGGTTGAGCTTGCACTCGAGTTCCTTAGCCAGTACATGTGACCTGACCMTGTCCCCTTCAGCCCTGGCCCCCTTCAGCCATGGCAGGTCACAGTTACAGTCAAAGAACCACAAGGAGCATTCCCAGACATAAATAGTGCCCTAGGAGAAGTAATGACTTATGTCCCATGATCAGCTGGCAAGAAAAATACAACAAAAACAGGGCTCAGGAACAACTAGGCATAAAGGAGCCCTGAGMAGACAGGATTCAAACACTTCAACTGGACACTGACAACAGCAGCTGCTGCACATCCCCACTTCCCAAAGCTCTGGGGAACCACATCTTCAGAAATCTCTCCCCCTGCTTCTTCCCCCTTCCTTAATTAAATAGCAAAGAATAAATAAGAAATACAGCACATGGAACATTTTGATTTCCCTCAATAAATCTACTGGTCATTTTAAGACGGTACTAAGGTATTTTAAAATAAGGTCTTTGCCCCAGGCTCTGCACATCTTCAGTCAATAAGACTCTGTAGGTCATTTTACACGAGGACAAAACTCAGAAATATACAGCAAGAGTCCAACTTTTAACCAGATTCAGATTCTTTGTCTATAAAATGTTTCATGTTTCAACAGTACAATTTGAAAGACAAATATTGTACCTGGATTTTGGTAATTAAACTAAAAAAATAAATCTAAAATTTTCTCTGAAGTTTATGAAGAAACTTAGACCCTGATCCTGAAAAATCTTAAGATGTTTGATTATTAAACGCTGATGGAGAAAAAAAATCCAGTTTATTTTTAAAGAGCAGTCATAACAGTAAACCAAACTATGACTGTTATTAGTTTTACATGTTCCACACCTTGTTTAGCTCTAAATTCAAGGAAAAAAAAARTCTAACAAACAAGAGGTGGGCTAGTTTGGGATAAAATATATTTTATTTATATGAGAGCTCGGTAATTGTTACTTTTGTGAGATTATGCATCTGCATAAGGKAGTGAAATGACGACACTGAACTTTGGTCAACCTTACTGAGAGCAGAGGGTGTGTAATACCCAGCAGGAATGATCCTCAGTTTATACCACTTATAATCCTGTTAACAATAAATTAGGCTTGACCAAAACCATAATAAAGCATTTCCTATAAATGAGATTTTAAAATGTTTACTCTGTAATCTCCAAGGAGCCACTAAAATCACTGCTGTTGYAGGCCCTGCTAAAACCTGGTCCAGTTCAGTAAACCATATTATTCTGTGTATGGGGAGAACTACACCACTCTGAAAGTAATTTTTGCCTTGGGGATAATTAAATGCATATTGTACCTTAAAGTTACAGCACCAGGAAGCTTTAGTATATTGAACTACTTTAATTAGAAAGCATTTTACATATTTCTTAGCCCCAGTTTGTTGTCTTAAACATGCTGGTGAAAAATGTTAGGATGGCTGAAATTCCCAGTTTTTATTTGTTTAARGTACTATTTATAAACATTACAATGAATCGGGGCACTGGAGCCAGAACTGACTTACAGACTGGGGAGTAGTTTCTGCTTAGACTTCTCTTCAAGGCAMGCCCTCTAATATTTGTGTTTTATAGGATTTTGCTACACACTAAATATTCAGCCACTCCATGCCAGAGACACACTAGTGACAGGACAGGACAAAAGAAAATAGCTTTTTGTTCTGACTAAGCTCCTTCTTAACAGGTGACAGTGTAAATTTTATCATGACTATGCAGCCCAATAATTTGGATTTAATGGATCTTTTTTGGAAATCTGTATGTTTCTGCATTATTGATGGGATAGAGTAATATTAAATGAAACAGGAAGGCAAAGACATATGGGGTATGCAAACAAACAAAGAATATGAAAGTGTGGTGGAATCAGCTTCCTCCCTCACCCTCACAGGTGGGCACAGATCATAGCAGTTCATAGCCCTCCCCTCCAAGCTGGGTATTCTGTTCACTTTAACATGGCTTGATTCACATCTTCTCCCCTTCATCCTCTTTTCACAGAAAATACCTATTAAAAACAGAATCAAAGTCTATTTTTCAAATGCTTATCAGGGAAGCCACTTGGGACTCCTGACCATAAGCAGGCAGGGCAAAGAAGCTTTTGAAATGACATTTTTGATTAGACAACGATTTCACTCTATGTCCTGGGATGTCTACAGATGTGACCCATAAGGGTAGCAGAAGGTAATGCAGGTAAGGACAGACATGTCCATTAGAGCCCAGGGACGCAGCCCCAGGCTGGCAGGGCATGGCTACAGCAGGAAACAGGGCAAAGATATTAAATGCTGCCCATTCCACTGCTAAGCTGACCACAAACACATTGAGACTCATTTTGAGACCACCAAGGCTAGGCACCCTAGGGAGCTGTGCTCACTCCTCCTCTGCTCTACTATTGTACATTCCTAAATCACAAAACCAGCTGCTCTGAATTRAATACAGCCAGTGAATTTTAGGAAGGCTGAAAAGAATGATGGATTGCAATTTATATGCTGCACGATACCTTCAGTTTAATTGAACATGTGTACTTGATGTTTCTTTCAAATCAGCTCTAACTGTAGATAGATTCAAATAGCCATCTGATCAGAATGCAAATTAAAATACAATCAAAGAGCGTGAGATAGTCACATCGATTGTGCAGATTTGACCCAGAGGCATTCAATATCCTGGTACTGATGTGTTCAAGTGGTTGGATSCAAGATTTTGAGATCTGATCACTACCTTCAGCAATTTCTGACGAATAAAAGAAAATGTTATTGAAGAGACAACCAAGTAAAAAACATAGAYAATCAGAGACCTAAGACAGGAGAACCAGCCTCAAAAAAAATACAGTCAAATCTGGTGTTGTCATTTAGGTRTATAGGGCCTTAGGAAATTGCTCTTTGTGCCTTGGTGTCTGGTATCTGCAGAGGGTGGCTAAGATGGTTATAAGCCATCTACTGTTGTGGCACCTGGACAGAAACTTCCCATTGCAATGGTTATTTGGAGGGATGGAAAGCCCAACACTTCCTGTTAGTTTTAAATCACACACCATTTGTGTCTATAACCAGAGTCAGCAGATTTTTAGATAGCTTGCTCAGGCATTACAGCTGCATTGTGAGACAGGAGATRCTGCATTAAATGAAAAAGCAAAGGTTTTGCTGACGCTGTAGCCTAATACCATATTAAAGCCAGTAAGCAGAGAATACTTTTATATCAGAATGATGTACTTCATGTATCACATTTAATACCACGTCTCCTTGATTGCAGATGTTTACACGGAATTTTCTTTCTCCTGGGAGTTAGATGTTTGRATCTTTTTAAAGTTAAAATTAAATACAGGAAGTGTAAAACACTGTGCAGTTAGAAACTATAAACAGTGTGAGTGCTGCAAAGCGCAGAGTATAAGAGAACAAGAGTAACTGCTTTCCTTTGCTGTCAATAGAAAACAAGTTTAACTCAGTCTTGATCAAAGAAYAATGGCCTTTATCATGCCTTTGGTAAAAAAAMCCCAACCAAACAAGAAACYCCYAAAGTACCRAAAAGGCTGCATGTCRTATTGAGAGGCTAATTGCTTTCCAACATTTCCTTGAATTTTGAACCATGTAAATGGACAGATAGCTGGAAAATTAAATACAAGTTGTCCTTAAATTTGTAAGTCCTTACACAATACATCAAGTAATTGTAAGCATCAGGCCTAATGACTACCTCTAAATTATTAGTATTTCAAKTGCCACAGCACCTTCAAGACACAGCGCTGTATTAAGACACTACTCCTCCTCCCCCATTATCCCAGACTTCTGGGATCGAGAAAAATCACCACTTCCACAAAGTTTATATGCCTGTACCTGCATTATGCACWGGCACAGAAATGAAGCTCTGATAAAATGTCACGTTAGGTCTTTCCTGATGTGGCCATGTGTCAGCAGCAGCAYGGGTGAAACGCTGGGCTGTGCTGTGGCAGTGACATGTGGCACAAGGTGTGACCACCACGGTGTGTGCAYGCCAAGAGGAGCAGCCAGCCCAGCAGTGAGGGGGCACAAACATAATTTTGCTGGTCATTTAATGGGTTTATTTATCCAGCAGAAAGGTACAAGCAACTGAGTGGGCACTAAGTACAAATGGTTTCTGCTATAGAGGGGAAATACTGTGCTTGATCCCATGGTACATTTCAGCCAGGCTTTCAAAATGTAGAAGACTCATTTGTACCCAAAACACTCCCCTTGGGCTATGAGCAAGACAGATGCTTGAATGTGGAAATGAGCAGTACTGAGTGACACTTTCTATACACAGCTACTTACTAATAATTTAGAAAAGTGGATGTAATAGGTGTGTAGTCATCTACATCTCCAAAATATTCTGCCTCACTCTGAATTCATTACAAGTCTTCCAGTATTTGACATCTTTCTCAATGTCAAATAACTAGTTACCTTTAAAAGTTTCTGGTCATCATTGCCTTGGGGAAAAAACATTTAAAAATGACAGGTAAGGTTTCTAAAGCTTGAGGTAAATTAACAGTAGTTGCCAAAAAGTATTCATTTCAAGCCAGATGCATGATTTATGAATACGAGGGAGTGGAAATATAACTATTAAAAAAAAATTTGAAGTAAAGGGTATGCTTTATAAAGCTCATGGTCTACTTCAGGGTAGCAGGTACACAAAATAAAGGATTTGTGCAAATAATCATATAGTAGAACCCTAACCAGAGCCTTAAATTCCGTCAATAGTTATAGATTAACAGGTATTTTAAGGCAATCTAACTATTAACCTCCAAAGCCAGAAGGCATTAATTACAGATGGGGTAACTCCTGCCTATCCTTGTTCCAGAGCTTCAAATTGAAATGTGCTACTGAAGCATGTGAAARATAATATACTTCTTTAACATCCCATGTGAGAATTCACCTTGCCTTCATTTAATGCCCCAAATCTGATCACTTCTGTAGTGACACGAGCAAGAAAAACAAAATTCTGCCACCAGCACTGAAAACATGTTTGTAGCAGGKCAAACTGCTAGGTTTGCTGAGGGCACAGATTTGCAGCCCTAGGGCAACTGTACTTAAAGCATTTCCCCAAGGCTGTTCAGGAAAAAGCAGGACTAAATCAAGGCAGACCCTCCCTGAGTCACGGCTGGTGAGACCAGTCCTGCCTGTGGGGACAAGAAGATCACTGGCATTCTGGCAGTAACCCAKCAGGGTTTGGTATATTCGATATGGCAACCTTTGACTTACTTGTGGAGGTAATTGAGGCTGGAGAAAGCATTTATCCTGTGAACATCTCCCCTCAGATGGCAAGTWGTTCAGGCAATTATCTCAAATATGCCTTTGAGATGGCATCCCGCACTGTATGAATCTCAATTCAATTGCACACCATGGGATCATGCTGGATGAAGAATACCAGGATTCCAAAGAGCAGTAAGGGAAAAAACATTTATCCCCAGCAGATCAAGCTGCTGAGGATTTGATAAAACACAATGATTCCTTCTCCTTCACAATGACATGCTGATCCTGTGAGTATTTTCTCCCTGTCTCCATCCTCACAGATCCCTCTTCTTGACAGAACCACGATATATGGGGTAGGAGGGAACATAAATACAGGACCAGCAGCACTGGTATCACACTGAAGCTGATCAATAAGAGCAGAGCTTTGGCCATYTTTGGTTTGTTTTCTTGGGGGGTTTTATTTTCAAAAAATAAAGCCACTCTCTCACTGAAGTTGCACAGGAGGCAGGGAATCAATACCTCTTCTCTCCTGCAGAAGGTTTGTTTCTGGAATTGGACAGTCTGAGTAATTCCCAGTCAAGACATGACAAAAATCCAGTGCAATGTCCCAGCTGTGTTCTAAGGAAACAAGCACACCTACAATTCAGAGGTGGCCTGTCTCAGAACACGTGGCTTCATCAGCTCTATGCCACAGCCAACTCCTCCTCGGTGCCACCAGCCCTCCTTTAGAGGCCCTTGTGCAGAGTCCTGCCCCTGCAGCTGGGTGTTCTAGGGAGATTGGTGCTGTGCCACGGGGCTACATGACATCCATCCCCAGAGCAGTGGCAGCCCTGGCACGGCCACTGCAGGACCTGGACCGTCACCCATCTGTCTGCTCGGAGCTCAGCAAGGTCTGCACTAATGCACAGCACCAGGAGGGCGCTTGGAAGGGCATAGGAGATGTAGGAAGTGTAAGAATGAAGATCAGCACTGGCATCAGCTTTTCCAGCTAATTTCGACCTTACAATACTAATTGCTTTCATTTCACGTGCAGGTTGATTTGTCTGGGGCTGGGTCACTCTGACATTGCTGGCAGGAGGCCCGACCTTGCTGTGTCCCCTGATGTTCCACACTGCAGTAAAAGATGTTTGTAAGAGACGGGAGCTCAGGTGGGGCAGCAGCAATGCAAACAGGTCTGGAATGTGAGGTTCACTTTTGGGCACGATTACTCTGTCTTCATTTCATTGAGAACACTGACATTTCACAAATACCATCTCTAAAATGCATTCAGTGGATTAGGAAAAGAGCATATTATTGTTAATTATGTTATCCTGAAAATATAATCAGACTKAAATTTCTGTATCGTCTATTTAATCAAAGCATACAAACAGCAATAAAAATGTCCTTCTCATTAAACTGAGAAGTCTCTCCTCATTTCAGAGCTACTAATGTCTGAGTCCACTATGAAATATTTTAACAAGATAGAACTGTACCGTGTAATTGGAAAAATGAAACCTAATATTTTTATACCTAAAGCAGTAATAAATAAGCCTGCATAAGCTTGCACTGTGCTCTGGAAATGCAGTATGTGTTTTTCTACTTGCATATCATCGGAGCGTTCCRTGTGCCAGACTATTGATCCCCCCAGCTCTGCAGCCTGCCTCCAGCATGAARCCACTGCACAATACTTAGGAAAGACAGAAAAAATAGCAGTGCTGAAACACAGTAAATAATTGCTAGAGCACCATTAAGTGAAAAGAAATCAAACTTTCCCGACCTCTGCAAGATATGAAATTCCCTGCATTTATTCTCTTCCCAGGTATTTGATGAAMCCAAATTCAAAGATCTCACAGAACAGAAGAAATTCATTTTTGAATATTGATTTGCTAAGGATAATAAAGACCAAATACATGCTACYTAAACTGCAATTCAGACCTGACCTTACTATTCTGAAAGTTCATAGGAATTCTGATTCTGAAAAACATCAATTTGATGGAGTATCAGGAGTATACCACATTTCGTAGAACTCACCTGGGGATGAGAAACAGAGCTTTAGCTGAAACAAAGAGAGGAAAATCAGAGATCAGGGTTCCAGTTGCAGATAATACAATCATAAAAATATTGGTTGGAAATAATTTAGTCCAACTGATTCTAAGCTGATGTGCACCAGGCTCTTTCCAGGGCTGGAAATAGGGTTGATGAGTTCCAAAGGACCTCCATCTTGCCTTTACAAAAACTACTACAACACTTGATATTTTTAGTCATCAGAAATTTGCTAGCTTTCTTCCAAATTACCATAATTTATCATARACATTATATACCCACCCCACAAACACATCAACCTACTTTTTTGGGACCCTCTGGCACATCCAGCAACATGGATTTGATCACATTCACCTCTGTAAAGTGTCCCTTACTKGCAGCTCCTCTGATGTTGGCTGCACCTCTCCAAGCTATTAGAATATGCAAACAGACATTGGATCAGGCTGTGCTCATGAAGACTCAAATTAAAAAGAATATCCTTTACTTTTGTCTTTTCCTTTTAATGATGGAAAAACACTTTTGCTGAATTTCCTTGTACTGCCAGAGTACTTTCTCAGTAGCTTTCGTGTTTGTACTCATTCATCCTTAGGGTGGTGTTTTCACAAATGCCCACTATTTTGGGTTCATAATCTGACTTGAAGGCAAGAACTGACACAACCTTAGTATATAACTTCATTTGAGGGATCTACATAAGAAACTTAAGCCTTTGAAACAGKGGATAGTGAGGGTGGAGCTTGTGGAAGTGGTGTGAAAATCCCCAGTGGTGTTGCTAGCTGGCCAACCAAAAACTCAGGCAGACTTAGCAGATACAAAGACATGCTTTAAAGCACCACAGGAAAATTATTTTTATGAACAAAGAAAGTCCTAACTGAGGCTTTATTTCAAAACTACATGTGAGCCCTTGATCATTTCCAAAGGACATGGTAGCTGAATGTTTATACTTGGTGTGGTCCAACACCCAAATCATCTTTAACAAGGCCCTGATGGATCTCCAGGCTAAGTAAATCAAGACAAATCCTTGTTTAGGATCATCCAGTAGTTCAACAGAYGAGCTGGATGCAGCCCTTTGTTCTCTTCCCTGCCCACTTAATGACACTGGAATTCTGTTTTTGTATGCCCAGCCGAGGGCACAATATATTATTATAAGAAGAGGAATTGCTCAGAAAGCAAGTGGAGAAATATTTGCACGCTAAGGACATGCTGTAAAGTGAGACCACGTATTCTGTAGCTCTTCGTGGAGACACAGTCAGCAAAATCCACCCCGAAATAAAAAACAATTGGGACCCTGGAGTGACATAAATCCGTGATATAGCATGTACACATCTAATATTGCAAACAATCTCAAGACTAAGGAGCAGGGTCCCAGTCAGTCAGTCAGAACATGCTAACAAGCAGTGAAAACTACTTGAATTTAATTCAGTGTGTTAAATGGATCTCAGGAGGGGCCTATGAGTCAGATCATCTTGCAGGGGAATCTCACATGAGAATCTGAAAGCCAGTGGCATCAGCACTGTGACAAAAGTTGCATGGCACAGAGAGGGTAACACACGTATGGAGAGATCAGATTATTGTCAATCAAGCAGTAACCGGGGAGAGAGGCAGCAGCAGTGTATACAGAAATGCTCTAGTGAGTCATGGTGGGAGAAAGGGAGAAGATTAAGCTGTTAACTCACTTGCAGACACTTACTCACTCCTCATAAAATCAGCACACAGCTATAATAGTTGTCACAAATAGTTGTCAAAGYGTTCTTCCACAGTAATGATGATTACTCATACTTCCAAACATTACAGGCTGGAAGGCAAGTAATGCTAATGAACAAGCTGTCAGTTGTACCCCACAGCATTCAGACTACCTGGTCAGAAAAGGATTAGATCTTTGTAATAGGATCTAATGTTAAAAATATTAAGAAGGATTTGTTAACAAGAYGCTCTTGGGAATCCTGCAAGCAACTTGACATGAYCTGGCAACRTGCACTTGCAGCCCAGAATCCAGCTGTGTCCTGGGCTGCACCAAAAGCAGCGTGGCCAGCAGGGCAAGGGAGGGATCCTTCCCCTCTACTCTGCCCTCGTGAGACCACACCTGCAGCGCTGCACACAGCTCTGGGACCCCAACATGAGAAGGACATGGACCAGCCAAAATGAACCCAGAGGAGGTCACTAAGTTGATCAAAGGGGTGGAGAATCTCCCTTGTGAGGAAAGGAGAGAATAGGGATTGTTCAGCCTAGAGAAGGCTACAGGGAGACCTCAATAGCACCTTCCAGTACCTAAAGAGGACTATAACAAAACTTATAAAAAAAGTATAGAGCGATAGGACAATGAGAATGTCTTTAGACTGAYAGAGGGTAGATTTTTCTTCACAGAAATTTTCACACTGACACAGGTTGCCCAAAGAAGTTGCAGATGCTCCATSCCTGGAAGGGTTCAAGGCCAGGTTGGATGGGGCTTGGAGCAACCTGGTCTAGTGGAAGGTATCTCTGTCCATGGCAGCGTGGTTAGAACTAGAGGGTCTTTAAGATCCTTCCCAACTCAAATCATGCTATGATTCTATGATTCTTTGACTATTTCTGGCTAAAGGTATTTCTCTCTGACAACAAAAATGTAATGGGCAAGAAAAAAAGATAGAAATATACCAACCTTAGTTGCAATTCTACCTCAAAAAAGGTTTTCATTTCATGGTGGAATTTCTGTTTCATCTGGAAATTTTGTTTCCCCAGAAAGAGGGATCARTACCCTCCTCACCCCAAACACCACTACAATAGAAAAACAGCAGCAAGGAGCCAGACAGAGCAGTGCTGATACTCATAGCAGAACGACTGGTCCAAACCGTGAGTCTATTGTGTGAAGCAGGATATATTCTAGGTTGCTCCGCATCACAGAATAGAGGGGCCTGACAAGGAAACACACACCCACCACTTGAAAAAATATTTGCTTTCTTACAACATTAAACAATTTAAAGTTAAAAAAAGAACTAATGACAAGAAAACTAATGACAAAAAGGTGTTCTTTTATTAACCTAATCTTTCATAGCCTAAAGCAGATTCTAGCTATAGAAAACACTAGAATAAAAAAAAAAAAAAGTAGGATAAATTCTAAGATGTAGAAAAGCAGATAATCCAGCATCAACTTTACATTAAGTTTTTTGAAAACTTAAAACTTTTTTGAAAACTTCTGGAAACAGAGCATTAGCCCAAGAAAGGTCTGATTGAACAACCTGTTCTTAGTAGTTTTCAAAGCCAAAAATCATTTAGACATTTGGATCAACTACCACATTTGGCCAGCTCTCCAAGTTCACACAGAACAACAGGGCAAGCCATATTACRCATCAACACACCCCCGGCCCCTGTGTGCTTGGATCCATCACGAGATGTTTGCAGCCTGCAGAGTGTAATACAGAAATTACTAACTAAGAAATTACAGAAATTACTACTACTACAGAAATTACAGAAATACAGAAATTACTACTAAGGGCTAAATGCCCTCCAAGTTGCTGTGTACATTCCTGATGGAATGCCATGGGGAGATCTGTAAACTACACACTAGAAATGACAAAGGAAATGGTAAAGAGGAAGGATACCTAATTCAGCAGATTCCAAGTGAACGTCTCCACTGACTCAGGCAGGAGCAATGAATGAATGAATTTCCAAAGACCACTTGAGATYTGAAGAAATGTAACTTAAGGACATGAAAGTTTTCAACACCAGCACTCTGTACTGTGAAGATTCAACTTATGCTGAAGTATCACACTGAACTAGAAAGCGGAAAATAGTGTGTGAAGAGCTAAAGAATAAAAAGAGAGCTCAGCAGATTTCATAATTTCATTCTTTACAACTGTACCTGTGCACCACTGGTATTGCTTATCTTTGCAGAACAGGGTTTTCCTCACACTTGTCCTACTCAAGGAAACTTGGTTTGATCTTGCACTTATATTAATAGTTCCTGAGAGAGATGAATGTCGATAACTGTTATAAGTAAAGATTTGGGTTAATCTTAGAATCTTTATAGCAGGAGACACTACTCTCAGAATGTTTAGGTTGGGCTCTTAAATTTAGACATTAATTTTTTTTTGTTATTCTGAGAGGGGGGAAAAGCTCCCTGTACTAGGAGAAAGAGGAGTACAAAAGGGAACARCAGGGACACAGGGTTAGTCAGTAGTCTCCAGTGTGACCTAACCCTCCCCATGCTGTAAAATTGTCAGGTATTAACATCTGACGATTCTTCTCATGCAAGGCAACAGCAAAGGTTATGAACAGTGCAGGGCCAGGCCCATTCCACCCAGCAGGTCAGGTGAACCTTTCCAACCAACAGGAAAATATTCTATCCTCGTTCTACACTGACTGGTGCTGGCAAGGAGTGCTAGGCTTGGCAAGAGCCCACCACTACCACCACCACTGAGAGTTTGTTGACAGGATTACACTCACTATGGCAAAAGAGATAAATGATAATAATAATAATGAAATAAGAGGTTCCACAGGTTGTGCCTTCCAGCCTCTTCTAGCCTGTATTGATGGCAAAAAACACCAGCCTCCATGGTGGTGGTGGTGGTGGAGTATAGTAATACACTCCCTCTCTAGGAATCAAAAATTTTGCAATCTCTCTAAATATCATGCTTTGCCCAACATTCAGAATTAGAACTGGTTTCACTTCACAAATGTCTTTGTTACTATATTCCAGTGAACTCTAGGAGGCATTTTAAGATATCTCACCTGCCCTGGGCCACTGAATTGATTCCATCACTACTCTATTTTATCAGGCTAAAGCAATGAAAATCCCTTGCCAAAATTTTGCTTTTAGCACTTAGACAGCTGAAGGATGGGATCCCAATTATGGCCTAATTATGTGATAAAGAAAGAGGGCTCACAGAGAACAACAACAGCGACAAAAAGAATCAGTATAAACAGTGTGATGACAAAAATTCTTCAAGGTTCAGAGCAAGCATTCATCAGAACATAGGCTCAAAAATTAAGAATTCTAACAACATCACACACAACTGTGACACAAGACTGCAGGGTTCTGAACACAGAGTTGTGATGAGTCCCTTAACATTTCTTCCAATCAGCTATCTGTGGGACAACAGAAAAGATGTCATAAAAACCGTATTATTTGATAAAGTCTAGCAGATTTTTACTTGAAAGGTGTTGCTGAAGGGCAAAGCATTAAATTATAAATGGCTAAACCATGTCATGTATCATTAGCATAACTTCTTTGTTCCCCTAGCAGTTTGTCTTTTTGCCTTAGGGAACTGCTCACCCTATCTACCCCAATATCCAGGATAAAGTCTRCTAGCAGTCAGCATTCAGAGTACTTAAAATCAGCAGTTATTTCCACAATCTACTTGTCTGACTGTTGCTGCTTGAAACTGATGTATTGAAATTTACTTTCTGAAATTGCAGTCAGAAGATAAAAATTGCAAGGGAGATCTTGGCACAATTTCCTGGGGTGGGATGTTCTATTGCGGTGGACATTTACTTGCTGAGATACTTCCACGTATTTCTTCTACCAAACTTACATGCCACAATTTGCATATATGTAAACATAAAGATGTAAAAATATTCCATAGATACAGCCACTGATTCAAAGTATTTCAAAGCATATTAGAAGGACAAAGCACATCTAAAACATGGCTGTACTCYTGGCTGCTGATTTAAGACTTGAGTGAAAGATCACTAAAATCTGTGCACAGATTCCTGATCAAGAGAGCTTGAAATGGGTACTGGAAAAACTTGATTTTACCTTGCTGAAGACACACACCATAGGATACCCGTTTATCCAAACATTAAGATCCTCCTGCTTCTCTTAATTGCTGCAATGCACACCTGATGACACTCTTCCAGTTGCCAGCTCTTTGTTTTGCACACATGGCTGAACCCAACCTTTATAGCACCCATACTTGACAGGTTTTCACTTATGTAAGAAAGCAACAAGGATGTTTTCTGTAGCCATTTGATCTTTTAAAATCAGTTTGGTTTGATCCAGACTGTACCTGCTCCATGTGTRTTTCCTGCAAATATCACTATAAACACATTTACTACTACAAATGGTCATGAAAGAGAAATATTGAGATACAACAGRGTATCCATAATAAGCCCACTTTGATCTCTCTTGTTTCTTGGGAATTATGAACACCACGGGGAAAAATATAACTTCTTAACATTAGAGATAGAGAAGGCAATAAAGAAAGAAGTAAAAAAACCCTTTTATATTATCTTCTGAATCGAGCTGCTTTATTTCCAGTCAGCTGAACACTGATAAGCACCTGTGTAACATACTGTAAATCATATGGGCCAGTCATGTTTCCTCTACAGAATTACACAGTTTTGTCATAGCATGTCTTCAGTGCAGTGTTAATTAAGATGCCCTCACACACATCTGAACTACAAGATTAACCTGCTTCAGATGGGCAACTTTATGGCAAACCAACACTTCAGTTACCCGTTCTGCAGCAGAGCTTCCCTCTCACCTCCCAGAAATTTTCAGGCTTGTATCTTGACAGCATGTGGGACTGCAAGTAAATTGAGTGGCTCAGATCCTCTGCCAAGGACTTGTGAAGAGGAAAAAAAGCTCACTGTCATTTTGAGTACAGAGGCAGGATATCTGTGGGTACCACTGTGGCTTGCAACCTCAGTGGAAGAAAAAGGAAAATTAACTACTTTCATTTAATTAGAGAGTGTTTCACTGGTTTGCTAGAATAATTTCTGGTTAACAATAAAGYACTTCACAAATCTCTTTCAACAATAGGCATTTTGAAAATATAYTCATAAGGCTATGCTATAATATCACTAAGAAGTTAATGATACTGTCAGCATGAGTTTAATGTAAATACAAATGCGTTGCTGATACAGATTAGACATCCTACTGTCTTGATACAACATCATTAAGGCACAAATATGAGAAGTACATGAGATTAAAAACATAAGCTTTATACAATGCACCTTTGGAGCTTTGTCCAAGGCAGCTGTGTCCAGCATCCCACCCTGCCAGGCCACAGCAGAGGTAAGCAGGGTCAGACACTGCTGTGTCTCAGAAAGCAGTAATTGCAAGAGTAGAATGGAATTGATGTTAACTGCAACCCTTGGTTTCTACTTCTTTTGCTTTCTCCTAACACCAGCCTGGCTCTTCTCTGAGTTCAGAGTGATTTGTCAAAGTGTACAGATGCTTCTTGCACCCCATTTGAKCTCAAGCCAGCTTAACAGCAAACTGAAGGACCTTAAAATAAAACACAACTTCTTTCTCCAGGCTTTTATATCAGCTAATGCAKAAATTGGAAATAGGACCCAGATTCTCCTAGATTCAGTTTTCTGATGCTTAATAGGGCAAACAAAGAACTATGTCTGGAGCAACTGTTTCCCACACTTCCCAATTTACATACCCAGAAACTAACACACCAAGAAAAATATTTTTCCTCTCACTTTTTACACATATTTGAGGTTAAATTTAAAAGTCCAAGTATGTATCAATCACTACATTCACAAATCAGAAAATGGAAATTGAACTATGCAGTCACAACCTACAACTCAGCTCAGAGAGAAAGGCTGGAGATTGTTTCTTGGCATGAAGGGTAGAAGAGATAGGAACATCCTTTCTCTAGAAAGGAGGATGGAGAAGGGAAAAAACCAGCATTCTAACAACTAGCTAGCTTTCTGCTGGCAACGTATTAATATCATATAATAAAAACCCTCAGTGATGTTTTTGAATTTCTTCCAAATTGTTGTGAAGACAACTGTGACCTCCTGTGCATGGTCATACAATTAATCAGAAAGTAAGCAGGTAATGAAGATGATCAGCTTTCTAAACACACACCCTCCTGAGTGTAGAGAGGAAAGTGCATGAAACAAAGCATTAAATTAATTCAAAAATTTTAGGCATAGCAGAAAAARAAACACTATTTGCACAAAATATTGTTATTTGGTGATATTCAGACCCTGCAACATGAGGTCTTAACATTCAAGATGGGAGATGAGCCATTACTAGATATATCCAACAAGTCTCGTTTTCACACTACAGTGCTTCCTGTGTTTAGGCACAGTGAAAGTGAAGAGATTCACATATTCAACCACTCCCAGTGTAACTTGAACTACACATGTAAGCCCATCAAGCATCCTAGGTACAACAGACTCATTACTCTGTTAAAGTATTAACTTAAATTTATAGGACAGAAATAACATAGCCAGATGCATAAAATCTTAATTCTGTTTACAGAAGAAACACTGACTCTGTCTTCCTTCCCTTGCCCTGTAATACACACAATTCTCATCTGAAACAATAGCTGAATATGCAATAATAATTTGCAATGTGAAATACTGTTAATGTGTTTCCACAGAGAGTTCCTGTTCCAGAACATAGCAGAAACTATTTTTATTGCTCAAGTTTTCATTACAGAGATGCCACAGTACATATATTTTTGGTCTACCAAGTACAGCATGTGACAAGCTACTGACAAGGTTCTTGTCCTGCTCTGCTCCCCTGCCCCCACCTTTTTTTTTTACTATCACCAGTGCACTAATATTTAGACAGATTTACTTTGGAGAAAATAGTAAATGACGGGGAAGTTGTTACAATTTCTCATTCTCATTCTGATTAATGGGCTGGAGGAACACTCCCTCCCTTCCTTCTCCTTCTGTGGTGGAAAACATATTGAGCTTATGCATCAATTAATTTTATACCTGCATTGCCTAAAAGATGGATGAGACCGGCATAACAATGATGGCTTTTCCAAGAGGGAGTAAGGATCCAAAAGCCACCYTTCAGAAGTCATTCCAGAATGAAGGATGTAAGAAGATCCAGTACAACTCTGTTGAAAGAGTCAGCAAGTCTCTCTGTCACATACACACACAGACTACCTGCCCAAGCAGTGACCATCACATACACAGAAACCCCCTCATTCTTTATAAAGTAGAACAAAAAGAGAGAGARAAAAAGCAGTAATTTTTTGGGGAGTGGAAGAGGAAAGGCCAACTCCTGAATATGGTATAATGCATTTATGGGGGAGATAGACAGCAAGGAAGAAGCCCAGGAATATSATATTCAGAAAAGACAAAACATCAAACAGAGCATGGTAAGAACTGGGAATGGACCAGAAGCAAGACAAGAGAGGTTTCTGGGCTACATGAGCTGTGAACAGCATCAAACATGGTGTTTGACGTCCCTTATTTTCAGGAACACGAGACTTTCAAATCATTAGSATGATGGAAACCTTTGGTATCACTGCCAACTTTTCTTCCTTTCAAAGGCAACCGGTGGATCTTCAAGTCTGAATAACTATTATGATCAAAAAGGGTAAATGTATAAAAAGACAGTCAATATAGGGTATGTCTTTTCTCCTCAAGAACATCCTGAACTTTCTAACAGGATGTTTAAAATACATTTCAGTGGTATCAAAAAGGCATTAAAAAATCGCTTTTATATATAAATGCTGAAAAAACTCACTAACCCAAATAACTCTCACTAAGGCTGTCACAGGCAAGGAACAGAAAATAAAATACTTTCTGATGGATAATTTAGGAAAAGCTGAGTAAAGAATGACATTAACCTGCAGAATTTATTACCAYGGCTTACTGCGCCAGTACTGAACAGTTACATTACAATGAATGCTGTTTGTAAAACAAACTCTATTATCAGTCAACAGATAATAGCTGAGCATGATCATGGTGTAAATTATTACAGAAGACTACAAGCAGAAGTGATTAAGAAAAAGTCAATACTGGGAGAAACAGTTATATCAGTTCTAGAAAAAAAACCCAAGTGGATAAAAGGCAACAAATTTCAGATTTGAAATCTAACAATTTGACAGACAGCTTCTTTTCCACTCAATAATTAATTAACTTGTTCTACACCAGGGGGATTTTTCTCCACAAAGTAACTTCACTCTTCAGTCTGACAAAACATGGGCCCCTTCAGCTCTGCTATTACACTTCATTAAGTTCTATAAGCCCAAACAATTCGTAAAGCAGGAGCATGGGGTTTTTTTTCATTTTTAAAGCAAACAAATGTAAGGATATTGATTTATCAGTATGCTTTATTTTGTTTTATTTATGCAACCTGCAGTATTTGTCTAAATAGATTCATATTTCAACTGCATTCTGCACTCTCTTATGAAGCCATGCTGCTGTACAGCACTGATAGAAAGACACTCCAGTGCTATGATTCCTTGTGTAAAGAGTTTTCCCAACAGCATTCAGATGATGCTCTGCAAGTCATGTCACTTCCATGACATGCCACAGAGTGGCTGGAAAAGACGTGCTGTCTCAGAGGAATAAAGAACAATCCCTGTGAAAAAGGACAAACTTTGCTSTGTGTGAACTCAGGCAGCAAAATGACAGCCATTGTAATCCTGAACAGAGAGCTAAGAAGGCATTTGGGGTCAGTCCAAGAAACCAATATGGGAAAACCATCAAGTTTTTCATGGGAAAAGTCCTGATTTCATGGAAGACAACATTTTCTGGATAAAAGAAATCGTGCAATTGTCCAAAATTATTTCTGGTTTTTCAGTCGGGCACAAATGTGCCTCATTTYCATTTTTATCCTCTTCATGAAATCCCTGCTATATATTGGGAGTTTCAATCTTTCCAATAGCAGTGTTGTTCTTAAGTCAAGTCTYGCTTCAAAAGAAGGGGAGAGTTTGTATCACTGTCTTGCAAGATCTCTTTCAGAATCTAGGAATGCAGAACTTGTTTCATGTTCTGGAGCTAAAATGCTGTCTATCCGTTGSAGTTAAGCCTGCGGCTCTGTCAGAAATGGAAAATTAATAAGACATTCACTCACTTAAAGAAAAAAAACCCAACCAAAAACATACTCTTCAAGTTGATGTTGGAGGCAAATAACTCAACTAAAAAAACCATCAGGATTTTGCAATTTTAATTTTTCTGCTCATTGAAGCTTTCTACTTTAAGGCAATTAAAACCAAGCATCAAAGGCACATGAAATTGGGATTGGGTAGTGATTAATTTGCAGGAAAAAAAAATGTTCCCAATTTAGTTAGATGGACACAAACCAGGCATCCATATCYCAGGAATGGGGAGTATTAATGCACTGAGGAGAGCTGAGAGGAGCACCAGGAAGAGAAGACTGAAAGAGTACATGCCATGCCTGTCCTGTGGAGGGTAGAAATGTATCTGCCAAATGCTGCTCATAAGGAGGACTCAGGAACAGATGCAGAGCTAGAATAGTCCTAGTCTGTGAACAATTTTTTCTTCCTCTTTTTCCCTACAAATGTTTCTGTATTGCAACAAACATAAAAATCTAGATTCTGTGTACATGCTGAAATTCAGTGAATTAATGCCCAKTCTCCAAACAGTATTAGGCCGATCAGAGGAGGCAGAGGAGATACACATTAACATCTCCCCTGGAATCAATTCCTTTGATTGTGAAAACCCAGACATTAACATCTCCATTAAAACTTGCACTCTTCTAGTAAAAATGAATGCAGCACCACTCAGTCACACATCTATTGAATACCAGCCTCACTAGTGATCTGCTAAAACACCTCCTTAATGCTCGACTGTGTCCACCCGTATAGTGCTACCTCCTTCAGCTGGGTCTTAGTGTTATTAAGAGTCCTTCAGATCAATTGATGAAAGTGTGGCTGGAGAGCTACAGAATCACTTGCTTTATTTATATGGCCCTTGCAGTGAAAATTCATCTGACAGAGGCCAGTTTGCAAGCTCTAAGAAGCTGATGTTTGTATCCTCTCAGCAGAGATTTTCCTACACAAGCAGCAGCTGAAATTGTGCAAGGGAAGGTGTCAAGTGCACTCCCTGATCTGCAGCTGGGCACACAAAAACAAGATGCTCAATGCCACCTTGTGCTGGGTTGGGCTGGGGTAGAGTTAATTTTCTTCACAGTTAAACCATGATAGTCCCCCAGATTTTGGGCCCAGAATTTGTGATGAAGAAATATATCCAAGTCAAAGACAAGCAGTACAGGAGCAAGATAGAGGGAGTGAAGATGAGAGAGAGAGACCTGTTGAGGGTTTGAAAAGCCTATTTAGAAGAAAAGCCTGGAATACAAAACTAGAAGGGAAGAATTATTGAGATCCAGGGAACAGGGGAGAAGTGATCCCTGGGAATAAGTAAGCATAGACGAAAGCACTGATGGGAAGGCAGAAATTCTGTTGTTCAACTCAACACCAATCCCTCAATTTTTGAATTATTAAGCAAAGAGGTCAGTAAAATTATATAGGAACTTTCTTCCCCTTTTCATAATAGAATAATGGTGTCAAGTAATAAGTGAAAAGAAAACAAGATGTTCTTTAAATATATACTATATTGATAGTGGTCTGATTGTTGACAAACATTGAAATTGATGGTACCTCTCCTTGCTTGAGAGCAGCTGTTTTACTGTCAGCTGTGACTCCTTGATACTGGCTATCAAAATGCCCCATCTAAAACAGGACTAGAAAGAGCACTTAGTGCCCTTTCAAACAGTCCACATACACATCCTAGCCCTGACCTAGAGAAACTGCCTCAAGGAATGAGAAGAGCACAAGTTCCCAGACAACGGACTTTATAAAAAAGGGAAATCAACCTGTGTCAGGTGTAATMTAGAGACCTCTAAGAAATGAGCCTCTGAAGAGCTCATCTGGCATGAAATAATAACAAATGCAGTCATCATGGTTTTGATATGGATCTAAGGTGTCAAAAGCATTAGCCCACCTTCCCAAGCTATAAAATCCTGAAAGATGGGCTTTTAGAAAAGAAAAGGGCAGAGATGGAAAAAACCCAGTTGATAGATTTAAGAACACATTTAAACTAAGACAATATCCAGACAGATCATCTCATGGTTTTATTTTCTTGTGTGGCAGTAAATTAGCTAGGCACTCTTAGGATGTTTAACATCCTAAAAATAATCAGGTTGTCCATTGCACTTAATGTACTGAAAACAATCATCTAACTAAAATTATCTTAACATCTCTGAGCAAGCACACTGCACAGAGAAACTTCTAYGCTTTGGAATTTTCTTCTCCTGAAAAAAATCAGATTATTTGGTTCTATATTAAAGAGTATTTCAATGCAAATATTTTGATTAATTCTCCCCCTTAATGTAATTTTGCCATAAAGGCATTATGATAACTGGTCACTGATCTGAATATGAGAGGCTGTTGGCTTTGTCTCGTTTATTCTACTACTTGCATTTCTTGCTAGATAAAGCAGAGTCATAAAAACTTCATTGCCTTTTGAAAAATTTAGACTTGTGCCAATCTTCTGCAATTTTATCCTCATGTGAAGTTCACCAAGGATGGCAGACATGCTGCTGGTTCAAGTCCCAGCTAAGAATAACTTTGCTTTGTCTAAAGAAACTTTATTACACATCTCTGGGGCCTTTGATAGCCATCAGCATGAATGACACACCAAGCCAGGAAAAGCTCCAATTATGTTCAGTAAAYAAACCTCATTTTCTGCTATTCCCAATAGAAAATCATATTTAGTCAGCCTGATCTAAGACACAACAAATACCATAAGGTTTGATGTTTATAAAGAGCTGGCAACTGTTCTTGATGACTCAGAAGACTCAATGTCTATAAAGTAAAACAGATGAACACGATCCTGGAGAAAAAGAAAGGGCAAGGCCCAGTGCTTTCAAATGTGATGGGGAGAACGGTTCATTTCTCTAGACAAGATATCAAAATGCTACTGTGCAAGCCATGAATGYTCATGGCTTCACTACACTGAAGAACAATCAGCACAGTGTGGAAAAAGCCTTCTACAATAGTGCACAAGTCAAGAAATAATTTGATTCGAGCACTATTTAAAGTAGACCTGACAAGGCTGTCTGAAACCTGTGTCTTTGGGGTTACTGTCAACACAAGCCTCATGTTTTTGCCAGAGTAGTTGCTGACAGTAATAGTTTGCCCTGCTAGTACAAAAAAGAGCTCTTGAAAAAGTATTTTATTAAAGGAATATAATTTCTACTGTACCAGATGTGTGCTATAGAAAACAATAAAATTCAAAACAAAACAAAGGTTGCTATTTGACAGAAAAAATGCTTTCAGGCAGGAGCAATGCTATTTAACAAATATGGTACATGAGTTTTGAATTAAAAGCTCTGCAAAAAGCTTCACACTGGTGTCACACAGCTCAGTCYTCACTGTATCCCTGTGGAAAGTCACGCGGTGTTTTCTTCAATCACTGAAAAGAATTGCAAGCTGCTGCCTCTGCCACTGCAGCAAGCATCACAATCTAAATAATTTCTAAGACCTCATTCAATTTCCCTTGTGGGAATTTACTGAGAATTAGCTTCCTAATTCCTGTTGAATAAGTCTTTTATTTTTTTAATATGCAGAAGCAAATTGTAAGTTAGAGGTCAAATTTATCGGAGCTCTCTTTTCTGGTGTGGAAAACACATGATTTACCAGCACTTGAGAATAACAGGCAACATTTTCAGTGAGCAGCAATGTAGACTGTGCTCTTTAAAGTGAGGGTGCAAAGCTGCCCTACTGAACTGGAACCCTGTGCTGCAAGTCATGGACTACCACTGAGAATTTCAGGGGGATAGCCAGGAACCTGCCTTAGAATGCAGAATCAACAGCATTCACTACACGAACACTTCAAGCAGCTGAATGGGTCAAGGACACGATTTTTGAGTCTTGCAAAGTTATCGGCACCTATTTAATTTCTCTCTGAAATTGAAAGCAGGAATATTACCTTGTAAATCTTCTACAGTACTTCCTACAGCAGGGTAGATTTGCCTTGGATAAGGAGGGGATTCTTAAGCATTAGGAGGGAAAGCCCCAAGGAAATTGCATACAGTGACAAAGCCATGCTCCAAAATGGGACAGCCGCAGAGGAGGTTGCACAGAACTCAGAAGGATTTTAAGGTCAAAAGTAAGTAGGAGATACAGAAAGCAATTATACCACAGGCTTGTTATAAAACTTGGCCAACAGCAGAATGACAGAGAGCTTAGCTCGAGGGGAGTGGAAAAATAACTAGAAACAAGGCTGGCAATATTAATTGCCTAGTCTCTGGAAACAAATGTCGGGAGCATTTGGCAGTGGGCACAGATACTTGGGTGTAGCAAAGGATCCTATAGAAAATGTTGCATCTCTGTATTGCAGAAAGGACACCKAACAAAGAAAAAGACGACAAAATGAAGTGTATGTGCGGGCTTGGGAAGATGATGTTGGGTGGTGTGTGGATGTGTGACAGGTGGTTTGCTTGTTTAGATTTTATCAAAACTGAATTCATCCTGACATGTCCACACTGATAGGAAGTGCAGCATGGACTAACATCAACATGGGGTTGTGAAGATTAGTTTAGGATGACTTTTAAAAATTGAAGTAGAAGCCTTTGTGCAGAGAAGAAAACACAAGTTCTATAAAACAAGGAAACAAGCTAAAGGAATGAGAGAACGGGGGGAAAAAAGCCAACCCATACTTTAGAAAGTGAGAATAGCATAACAGGCAGAGAAGAGGAACCTGCAAATAATTCTAAAGGATACAAGATACAAAAGTTGAAGGTGACACATTTTTGTGCTCAGGATTTGGACAGTATAAAAGTTGGATTAGGCTGCTCAGAGTGGTCAGAAGAAAGTGTTTTAGCCCTGTAAGAAATAATTTATATTAAGGAATCCTTGATTTCAAAAGAACAGATATGCAAACCAGGTGGACTAAGGGTACCTCAACTGTTACTGTAGTCACTTTGGCATAATTTCTACAGGGTCAGATGTGCCAGACTCTGCGGTTTCTTGCACAGAAGCATCTCCCAGAGCTGAAGGTYACCCACAGCCCTGTGATTATTTGGGAAGCCACAAGAATCCTCATGCCAAGGTACATTGGGCATCCAGCTCCCCACTCCAGTCCTACACAGTGGTGTGTTCAGCACTATGTTCAAAGCAGCAGAAAAGGCTATTCCAAAAAAGTGAGCCCTTGCCCTGAAAAATTAACCTTTTTTTTTTTTTTAAAATTCTTTTCCCATTCTCTACATACTAAGTAATTTGCTTCTACAGTAAGCAAAATTTTCATATTTGACACACACTTCTCAGTTTCTACTGAAACTGAAAAGTTATTTCAACTTTACTGAAAGTTATTTCAACTTTAAAACTACTTCCCCTATCCTTTTTTATCATTGTTATTGGAAGTATACTACACAACTTTGGTCTTTCCATTTGCATGTGAATCTGGCAAATATCAATAAAAGTCAGCATTGCCAGCTAATAACTGTCTGATAACATATATTACAAGAAAACAAAGATCACTTTTCCCCCACACTGCCCCCAATTCGATTTTCCTTTCATTTGATTGGGACTATAATTGACTGCTAAAAAAGTAAAGTAATTGCACTTACTCATTACTGAATTAAGTTGTTTGGCTTTGGCTGGTCCAAGAAGCCATACAGTATTGTTCCTTCACAATACGATCTGCCACGATACTGAACGGCACTCAAAATTCAGTTTCTGATAATATATCATTATTGGTACTACATAGTTCACTTCCATACAGTTGAAAGAAGAAATAAGATGCTACAGCCCAATCTCAACTGACAGCACAGTAAACCTTTCTGGAGCACTTTGAAGCCACTGCTTTGCTACACTTAAGGCATGCTCTAAAGCAAAGAAAAAAAAAATCTACAAAAAGGGCCCATGTTTATCTCAAGTAATAACAGAGCACTTCAGCAGCAAAATCACCAAAACTTTTAAAACCACCAAGACTTTTAAAACAGAAAGGTACCAACTTTTACTTCACTCTAGTGTGAAAGTGACAACTTGAGCCACAAAATCTAGTGCTCAAGTGGAATGGGAAAAGTCTTTCCAGACCTGCAGGCATTTGTCCATCAGGTTCATATTCTTTCCTAAAACTCTGATGTRTTCTATTTGACCTTATACATTTTGCATGGCTTTAATTTAAAACTCCCCAGTGGTATGAGGTTCCACAAGACCACGCCCTGGGTGCTACACTTTGACCACAACAACCCCCTTCAACTCTGCAGGCTGGGGGCAGAGCGGCTGGAAAGCTGCCCAGCAGAGAAGGACCTGGGGGTGCTGGCTGGCAGTGSTACATGGGCCAGTGTATGCCCAGGTGGCCAAGGGCATCTGGCCTGTGCCAGCAGTAGTGTGGCCAGCAGGACCATGGCAGTGTCATCCTCTGGTACTTGACACTGGGGAGGCCACACCCAAATCCTGTGTCCAGCTCTGGGCTTCTCACTGCAGGAAACACATGGGGGTGCTGGAGCATATCCAGAGAAGSAAAACAGAGCTGGGGAAGGGTCTGAAACACAARTCTAATGAGAAGCAGCTAAGGGGGCTGGGGGTGTTTAGCCTGGAGGAAAGGAGGCTCAGGGGTGACCTTATCTGCAATTCCCTGAAAGGAAGATGCAGCCAGGTGGGGATCGCTCTCTTCTCCCAGACAACCAATGGTGGGATGAGAGGACTCAGCCTCAAGCTGCACAGGAGAGGTTTAAGGCTGTATATAAGGAGGGATTCCTTCCCAGAAAAGGTGATAAGACACTGGAACTGGCTGCCYAAGGAGGTGGTGGAGTCAAGTCCCCAGAGSTATTTAAGGAAACACTGGACACGGCACTTGGTGCCTTGCTCTAGTTGATACACATGGTGATGTTTGGTCAAAGCTTGAACTTCGTGATCTCAGAGGTCTTTTCCAGCCTAATTGATTCGGTGATGCTGCACAAACTGAAAACTAGCAATAAGCTCCTCAAGGTGCCATGAYCAACATAAAGCTTTCCTTCCTCAGGTCTAGACTTGAGATACTGGAAGAACCAAGAGTTTGTTAAGTGGAGATGAAAATATTTATTCCACATACAAGCCTTTATTATCAAAGGGACTGATTCTTCTTGGGTATTGAATACAGTGTCCTTTGAAGAAGGAAGGGGGAAAAGCAACACCAACTTTGTCTTTACTTTTATTTCCCCTCTCCTTCCCTCCTTTGCACTTAATTTCACAGACTAAAAGGGACTAGAAGTTGGCTAGTGAATAATAGCACAGAAAAAGCTAAAGTGCTAATTTTCTGTCTAGAACAATTGAAGTTCTCTCTCTAAAATTAAGGATTAGTGGTGCCTGGCCATCAGGGTGAGAGAGCTTAGTTTCTGACGAATCCATAAATCCAAATTATTTTCCTGGATTACCTGAATTTCTCAAATGCATAGTATGGACTGAATCACTTAAACTCCTGATTTAGAATTCTCTGAAAGTAAAAATATCCTGTAAATTTTGAGACATATTTTGATGCTTGAAAATAAATTTAAATGCCCCAAATACACACTAAGACTTTGGTCTTCATTCTTTTTTGTCTTAGCCCAGGCATTTGCAAACAAATGCTTGAATTAAGTAAAGCTTTTCAAGGAGAAGAAAAAAGAACCAAACAAATGTCCCCCATTCTCACAAAAAGATTAAAACAAACAAAGAAAAAATTCCTTCTATTAAGCCACTGGTCTCTGAGACAGCTACTGAAGCTACTGGTAAGAAAGAAAAAAGAAAAAAAAAAAAACCAAACAAGAAAAGGAACAAGACTAGTACAAGAAATAACCTTCAGATTTCAAGCCCCAAGGTCAAATGTGACAGATGCTACTGATTCCTTCATATATTTTCCTTGACATCTATCAATGCAATCAATCTTAAGTGAAGTTGTAGATGCCAGAAAGGGAATAGCCTATCATGATTTGCAGCAACCTTCAGAACCAGGTGAACTTTCTCTGTTGGAAGTGCTCTGTGCAGAAATACTCATGTACCTAATGAAGTACTAGCTATATGAAGTATTAGTATTTCATTACTTCCTTTCTCATGCATGCTTGTTAGGATTTCATATTTTAAGAAACACCTTCAACTTCCCATATTTACACAAAAGTCTTCAGATTAATCTCATGTTTGGTGATGAGGGAGGTCTACAATAAAACACTAAACTGAAATAAGGTGTCATTTGCTACATTCTTATAAAACATTTTGATATATAATAAATTATACTGCAACTCACCATTAAAAGTGCAAGTAGAGGTGCAAATTAATAATAGYAATTAAAATGAACCATGATAATTTAGTCCTTGTCCAACTCCAATTGCTCCAAAATACACAGATCTAAAGAAATTAAAATCAATCCTTTATTACAAACTCTGGCCTTGCTGACAAGATTTCCTTTGTGTTTTTTCCACTCTACTAAGCACACTTACAATCTTACTTGCTTCATAATTATAAATTTAACACATGGGATAACAGATGAGAGGTGAAATTAAATCAGTGGCCACAGTGACAGTCTGACAAGCGCCCAGAAGTCAACATTCAGACTGTGGCAGCAACTTTGCTTTGCTAAATTACCAATATGCAATGTAAGCCTGATATCTCCTCACATCCAGAAACAGAAAATGGGAACTCCATTAAATAGTAACAAGAAAATATTGTACACAGCACCATGGAAGCAGAAAACCAGCAAAAGATAGTACCCAGCTCTGGTGTCATTTGAAATAAATCAGAGAGTGCTGTGCTCCATGGCAGGAATTATAACAACTCTTTTGCCATTACAAAGGATCAATAACAGTGCACTGGTTCTCTCCCTGTATCATCTGAGGGTGCTTGTAAAACCCAACAGAATTGCAAGAGATGTCAGAACAGACTAACCACATAAAAACACAGCCACAGAGCCAGAGCAGCTAGAGACACTTTCATGCAACAAATCTAACTCTAACAGAACACACCAATGTGTTGCTCCCCACAGAGGAGTCCTACTGATTGCTTAGGAGCTAAGTTAGGCAAGTCTAACCAAAGGTGCATCAAAAACCACAGGTTAAACTGCAATGAGATCTTTCTGCTCTTTAAAAAAACCCACTAATTAAAAAGAGATACACAAATCGGCTGAACTGCTAAACAAGGACATAGTCACCTTCTGAGTAGCAAGCATTGTTGTAAATATTATGTATAAAAGTTATGACTGTGTTTGGCAGAGTTTGTGTGTGACACAAAACAAGTATTCCTTTGCCAGCCTCTGGTGTTTCATCACTTGGGAGCCATTCCCAGCCTTCACTTCTGCCATCCTGCTCCTGGTGTGTGTGTTCCATCTGCCCCACCCGACTGCAGTGTGATGYATCTTAACTGAGCCACCTTTCTTCCTGCATGCATGAGATCAGTTCCAGCAAAATATGTCAAGTAAGAAAATAAAACAAACATGTGACTTCCACACAACAACTTCTGTAATCCCTCCGGCTCATTATGGATCTGGTACAACTCCAATCCAAAGGCTGGGGCTATTTTTTTTTCTAGGGAATGAGACCAGAGGAGTAAGCAGAAGATCCATAGCTCCGATTTGAGTCTTTAAGCATAATCACACCTGGTAATTTACACATAAAGACAACATGGATGAACTCTGGTAACAAATAAATATGGGGCGCTGTGTTCCCTTTACCTAATAGAATTTTAWAGCTTTACATACTTTCTACTTAAAATCAGTTTCACATGCTGTCAACCAAAACCTTTGCTTGCCGGGTTTCACCCTGAATGAAATAGCAATACCTGACAGCATCTGCTTTTTTCTCTTGTAAATGTAGGCGAATTGTAAAGACCTTGTAAGATTTTAATATAYATAATTTGGGTTATGCAGTTTAAAATTTTTTTTGAAATGTAAAGAAGATATTAGTGCTGTGAATAGTTGAAGATATGAGAAAATCCAGCCTGGAATTAACTTATTGCTTTATTACCCTTCAGATGCATTTGTTTCAATACCCTTCCTGCTGTGAGCTTGATTTTAAGCATGGACTCACTAGCACACACACAAGTTGCTGGCAACTGCACACACATTACACCTCTTGTTTGCAAAACAATATATAAAGCATTTAAAATCAAAGAAGTGTCAGCTGTRAAACTTTAAAGTGTTTTTATTTCTAGCACAGGCTCATCATTGAGGAATTCAATTACTTTGTGCCTAGAGCTAAAATCCTTATAAATTTTTAGAAATTATTTGGTTATAGCATGGTCAAAGAACTCATTATRAAAGAACACAATTGTTTGCAATTTTCAAGGCAAAATAAAATATTGAACAGAAAGAATTTCCACTATAGGATTGCTAGTTCATTTAAGAACTTCACTGAATTATTCTTGACTTTTGATTAGCTATTCTGGATGGTTATTTAAAGAAAAAAAAAAGATACTTAAAAAAAAAAGAGATTTACATGTTTTGTTATCACTACTGGAATAGCTAGTATCACCCTTCCAAACAAAGGAGGGTCACTCAAATTTTGGAATGAAGATTGAGGGCACATGATAAGAAATTGTTACCTTATCATCTGGGCTGTAATCTGTGAGAAGTTATTTAACTATCCCCATGTGACRTTTATGTGGGCACAGTGTCAGAGTTTTTCTGCATTACTGAGCTGGGAGWAGAGCTACTGCCTCTCACAGTGAAGGCACAGGACCAAAGGAGGGGGTGAAAATGAACCAGCTGGTTTCTCTGACTGCAGTTTTACAGCACATGGAATACCAAGGAGTCAGATAACCAAACCCATGAAAGCTACAGGCACATCCTTWCCCCGCTATGCACCACAGAGATGCTGCTGGGGAGCAAGCTGCACTTCTGGCAAGCACATGGGACACTCAAGCTGTAACCAAAGCCACCTTCTGTAAAAGTACAAACCCTCCTTACTGCGGTGATGTTCTCCATCTGCAACACACAGCTGAGGCACCATGTTAACTTCAGCAGATGGCAAAGGTAGGAATTTGTTATYGTACTTAGAATGATCTTTCCCTTCCCTTCAAAGCTCCTTACAATTGGCACTTGTCTGCGCTCCTGGTGAGTTCTGCCCACCCACAGATTTGAGCTGGAGCTCCTCTATGCAGCAGAGCAGAGCATTTTACACACAGCAATATTCCCTGTGAGTGCCAAGGAGCAGTGGCAGTGCCAACGCAGGAGGCACTTTGCACAAAGCATGTTTATTAGCAGTGACACAGAGCACAGCATTTGCAAAGAGCTAAGGAAGAAGACAGCTGCTGTGGCTCSTCTAATTACCTCTCCCCAGACATCAACAGCAATTTACAATTTGGATGATGTTGCTGGAACTAAGTATGATCTAGACCCACACACAAGCTCTCCTCCTCACTTTTATAGGCCATGTGTTATATGAGAATTACAACTATTCAAACTGTTTCTATGAGTTAGGTTATCTCCTGCAAGGCTTTTTATTGCACATTCTCCTTTTGCTACTGGAAGATATAGAATTTGCTGTAGACAGTAATCAGATAATCACATCTTGTTATGAGCACAAGCCAGCAGGATTTGCTATTAGAAACTCTCTAATCTATCACATCAAAACAAAGAACATTTGAGATGTTTGGTAAAAATTATGCTTCTTAACACATAACACAACAAAGATAAGAAATAAAAAATTTTTAAAAGTCAGTATATAGAGCAGGTAGAACATTAGCCTCACATATACCTAAATTAAATTCCAAGTTACACTGCTACTACAACATCTTGAAATATTTACTGTGTTCATCTCCTGCTGTTTTGCTRCTAACAAAAATTTAAAAGAATACACAGGAAGTCTGACAAATTAAAACATCATCAAGATTAATTGCACAAAGAGGATAAAACATTTCAAACAGTTGCACCCTTGAAAGATCAAAAGCTTTCCTCCCCTGCCAGTAGTTCTGAACTGCTTTATTGGCAAAAAAAATAAAAAAAAATAAAAACCCAAGAGAAGTGAAGACAAAACTTAAAATGTATGCAGGCACAYGAAACTGCAAAGACTCAGTAGATAGTCTAAGCCAAATAGTATACGTGGGTTAAGAAGCAGTAAAAAGCAATCWGAGAGAATTAGGCAGAAAAGTTTTAACCTTAGAGTGAGTATCCACACTCCATCTGTGCCTGCGAGCATGGAGAATAAATGTGGTGCCAACTTAGAGACTCACTTATATGGACACAGAAGTTTGGTAATGGTTTATATAATGAAATAAGCACCAATATTAAACTTCTATGATAATTTACACCCCTGCAAGACAAGTGTCTCCTCAGTGTGGTATATTGCTCCCCTCACACATGCAGCATGAACTTTGTGGCTGAATTGCTACACAATTGAGTGATTTTTCTCAATTCAAGTTGTGAGTCAAACGAGAAGATGAGACTTACCCATKTTTCTCTGAACTCTCCACTGATAGGGTTTCACTGCTGCTCTCATCAATGGGATGGACACGAGCAATATATTCTCCATTCTGCTGGTAAAACTTGTACACKGCCACTTGAACTACGCATTGATCACTGTTGCTCCTCAGCCAAGGGCTCAAGATGGTGGGGCTTGGCTTCTCTGATGTGTTGAGAAACAGAAATGAACCTAGAACATAGGATGCAACAAGAAAGCTTTAAAAATTAGAAAAACCCAAAAGCCTCCTATATTACAGAGGAGTACTTTCAAGTTTTATGTCTCAGCTCATTCTGCAGCCCTTCCACACCTCACAATCAAAGGTTTTATTTGCCAATTATTTTGGAAAGTTTGCCCATTTTGTATTAAACCTATTAAGATTAAAGCAATGCTTCAACTCACCTCTGAATGATCCAAAACAAATATTATATTTAGATTTAACTCCCAGAAGAAAAAGCCTACACAGTTGATTAAGGAGTTTTTAATTTAGATTCTTGTCTGTAACCTCTCAGGTCTGGTCCAGATCCAAMTATATTAATATTGGTTCAGTGGGATCCTGATTTGACAGCCTTGGTATATACATATTTATTTACAATATTTTATAGTATATCTMGTTCTCGCACCCAAATAAAGAGCACAAATTCAATAGCTTTACTTTTGCTCTTCTATAAACAGAAGACTGAAACATTTTTAAGTCTAGTATTAGAAACAGGATAAAGGTCTGACACGGTTTCATTTCTTCAGCAATTCATTCTAATGTATTAATTTTATATGCAGCTAATCCACATTAAACATTTCATTATTATCCAGTACATTGACTCCCTCGGCCTAATTTTATTTCAATACAATCTGAGGCTTATCCAGTGGGACAGAGGTAATGTATTTTCATCCCATTGCTGCTCATTTCAGGTGAGTCAAATGACTCCCTTTTGGCAGCTGACTAATTTATCAATTTGTCCACAGAAGAAGCACGCTGGGGCCTGTAGCTGGTAAATGAAAGGGACTAAACCTTGAAGGAAAAGTGTGATATTCCACTAATTCTAGCAAGACTGGTCAGGTAATGAAATCTCATTGTCTTGATTACTTGGAGCATCCATTAATACAGCCTCTCTGTTAATACTAAAAACATGCTGGTCTGATGAAGAGTTTAATTTCATTGAGAGWGAAATTAAGGCTCAACAGGGCTGTAATTGAAACTTATTTTCAAATGTGCATGAATTTTAGCCAGAGCAGAAGCTTGTTTTTGAAATTGCCAAGGTTGAGGCTTCAGAGAAATGATCTCCTGCATCACCAAGCATGGTTCTGATGGCATCCAGGGCATCTAAGAAACACCGTTGAGGGGCTACAGATGGATCCTGCTTGTTTTCACCTCAGCATGTGAGCTGTGGACCATGAGGTGTAAAGCATCCACTCTGAGCTCCTGCAGCAGTTCAACTCCTCCTCCAAGGGATCCAGTGAATTGTCCCTATTTTGATTATTCTCATTTCTCTCCACTGAACTGTGGGTCAAGAGCTCAGATTTGAATGGCTCACTGTCAGATGCTGGTTTAGAACATGGGAATTGCACATGTGTTCACAGATGTTCCCTTTGAAAAAGTCTGATTTGGCAATTCATCTCAGGTCATACACAGGGCTATAATGGAAGAGCTAAAAATTAAAACTGGATTCCTCTTTCCCTCCCATACGTACATTTATCATCAGCAGCATTTTTGCAATATTTGTCAAAAACAGTTCTTGACATTTACACCACGTTAATGACATATCTGAAACTAGAAAACACCTTTACTGAAAGAAACATGAAATACATAAAGTACAGCCTGCTGAGATGTCAAGATTTGTAAACAAAGAGTGAAATGCAATCACATCTTTTTAACTTAAGTTTTTTTTTTCTGTATCTAAATAATAGTCTTTAGTACAGTTGCTAATGGAATTGTTTGATGAGTTTAAACAAACTGGTTTTGTCTATTATTTTTGTTGGTCAGTACAGGAGGAAAAAACCCAACAAAAGAAAATCCAGCCACATGCATCATCCTTGCCCGTCTCTCCCTTTTGTTACAAACAAAAGAGAATTAGAGCAGTAAATCTTGTGGCTTTAATTTTACCATCCCCATAAGAACAATGAAATCTCTGACATGAAAGGGAGCAAAGAGATTTCTGCTGGTGGCAGAAAGACACTAAGTGTTGCAATAATTGCTGATGGTAACTTGCCAGGTGCAAGAGCCATTTGCTCATCTTAYATCCTTGCAACAGGGAGTCAGATTTTAAAAATAACAAACAAAGGCAGCTCTCATTCCTTCTTTTCTTGCAGTGGTTCTAAATCAAGAGAGCTGCCAAGGATAGTCCCCCTTGTGCCCTGACTTGAGGTCAGGTTCACAACATCAATGAAGTCCAGTAGTAGACAAGGGTAGCTGCTACGGCAAATTTGCAAGATAGTCACAAATCTCCTTTGTTCTGACTTTTTTTATTTCTATTCTCTGTCTGCAGGGCTCACACTTGCAGTTGTAGCTTATTACTCATCACATGGCCAGTTGTACTTATTGATTTATATTGCTAAAAGGAGTACATGGTGGGATTACCCCAGCACACACTCCCAGGATGCTGGAAAGAGCCCCATGCCAGCTGCTGTGAAACAGTGCCTAGGACATCAGTAGCGATGACATGGCTCTATAATGAATTACACTGTGATGGCCTCATCACCAACAGTCTTGTCAGAAATGTCCTCCCYGTGCATACTTTTGGAGATATCACCTACCTGTGCAAATACTAAAGCTTCGAGAGCTTGCATTTTTATACATATACATGTTTATTTTGTTTTAAAAGAGGAGAGAATAAACACAGATTTTCTCTTGTTTTTGAAAGCTCAACTGCCTCATGGGTGATTTGTCTATGATAGTGTTCTCTTTTTGCTCTTACTGCTCTCGGAGTTTGTAATTGCCAAGCAAGAAACAATCAGAGCCTCATTTAGCTCTGGTGTTATAGGAATGGTTTCCAAAGTTGAAATGGGGGTACTTCCTTTAAAACCATAGAGACTTTCTTATAGAGCAGAATTTGAAGATTCTGAGATTAAACCACGGTACCCACAAAGGAATAATTAATGTTTCTGATATGAGCAGTGATACATTTTGAGCACAAATCCCTATGCTTCTCCCTTTCCTCAAAAGCACAATCTCTCAGGCACTGCTTGCCACTGYAATGACCCCCCACAGGATCAATAGGACCACCATTTCCAGGATCAKCTCAGAGACTGCTAATGYRAGTTAAGAGATCACSTGGAGAYTGATTCCACATCCATGCCAAGGGAYACGAGAATATTCTATTTCACAGCAAAACCAGAAGCTACCTGTTCACTTGTATTTCCCTCCAGCGGGAATCCATGTGGCATGCTTCGAGATCATTGTGTAGACCTATAAGACTCTAAATTTCCAGCTAGAATTTCCTTTCACTTCTTTTCTCCTGTTGGCTTGCASCTCTAATAGGACTCTTGGGATCCTCCTGGGTGAATAGGTGAAAAAGCACTGTAGCTTCCACCAAACTCGTGCTGCTATTTCGATATCAGGGGACATAAACAGAGATGAAAGGCCCCATCATGCTGCCAGTGTCATTTTCTGCTGCTCAGGACTCTGAAGGGTCTGTTACTTACCACAAAGATCTTCACCAATGAGTCATTTCAGGAGTCTTTCACTACAAGTTTCAAATTGGACTCTGGCTGCACAGTGCRGTGCTGATATTGAAGAGATGCAGTTAAAATAATCAAATTGTAACTAGACATACACCCACAGACCCAGGCACTTAGCACTTCTGGGGTCCTGAGCTCATCCATCATCAGCACACAGAACCCAGGATTTGCAGAGGGAGCAGCCTTCAGCATTTWGCCCCCAACACGCCCATGTTAGAATTATAGGAGACAAATCATATTAGCTGATACTGCTCTGTGGTGTTCCAGAAAGTGCTAGTCTAAATGTAAATACTTCATTTTACACATTCCCCATAAACACTCACAAAGTGTGTGAAAAAGCTACCAATAATATTCAGCTTCTAATGATATTTTTCTCCCTGCCTTTTAAATAGCTGCAGTCATAAGGCAATGGTGTTACTCATCCTCAYATGTTGTGTCTGATAACATCTCTGGCAACTTGCTGTCACTTCAGTAGAACACACATGAAAAGATATTTATGCTTTAAGCACAGTAGATTATTGCAGTTGACATAAAAGGAATATTACAAGGCAAATTAATGTACCCTGCATGAAAAATTGCTGTTGATCCCTTGGAAACTTGTTTACAACATTTTAACATTCATGTCACACAATGGGAAGGATGGTTTATCAGCTTAGTAGCAAGATGTTTTTGAGGTGATGAAGACAGCTTCAAGTTCTAATGTTCAGGACTAATGAGGTAACAGATTATTTATAAACAAGGAAACTGATGTTAAAGTACTATGCATGCACAGATACACTGTGAACAAAGCACCTTTCAAAAAAAGCTTTCAAATGCAGGAATATAAACTGGTAACCCTACAACTTAAACCCACATCAACAACAAAGGCCATTCTCACAATCTCTGGCCCAACATTTTTATCTGATATGGATGCACAAAACACCTGAAACTCATGCCAGGGAATGCTGACRCAACCCTGAGATGTTCAAAAGACAGAGCCATTCCTTTGCCCTGGGTAAATTTAGAATCCTATTGCAAGCCCCTTGAAAAGCTGGTCATCTGACAGATACCCAATAGCTTTGAATTCACCCTGGTAACTGCTCATATCCTAAATCCTTCCTGGTCAGTCTTGGGGGGAAACCAYGGACAGAACCAGGTCAGGTTCATCTACTCAACAATCTCATGATGCTMAGCGCGGCCAGTGGGACCCCACTGCTTTTCTGAGGCAGTAGCCCAGGAAAGATGGGTGCAGCCCAAAAAGGCAGCAGCCAGAGAARTCACACTGGGAAACAGAGGTCCCCAGCAAAGTGTTCACTGCAGAAAAAGCAACCTGCTCTTCTGGGACAAATTCATGGAGGTAACACCTCAACTTGCAGCTGACATCTAGGATTTCCAGCACATGATGGGGCTGCCCTACTAAAGAGCAGCTCTGTGGAGAAGGACCTGGAAGCTTGATGGGTGGCAGGTTTACTGGGAGTCAGCAGTGTGTCCTCATGGCCAGGAGGGCYAATGGAATCCTGGARTGCATCGGGAAGAGCGTGGCTAGCARGTTGAGGGAGCCAGTCCTAYTCCATTACTTGGCYCTAGTGAGACCACAACTGGAGTGCTGTGCCCACCTCTGGGCCCCTCAGCACAAGAGGGGCCACTGAAGAGGATCCAGCAGAGGCCACAAAGATGATTTGGAGTGTCTCTCTTGTGAGGAGAGACTGTGGGACCTGGACTGTTAAGTCTGAAGAAGAGAAGACTTGAGAGGGGATCTCATTAATGCATATAAATATCTTGAAGGCAGGTGCCAAGGGGATGGTGCCAGACTCTTTTCAGTGACGCCCAGTGACTTGACAAGGAGCAATGTCTGTAAACTAAAACACAGGAAGTTCCATCTCAGCATGAGGAAGAATTTTGCATTGATGGTGGCAGAGCACTGGAGCAGGCTGCCCAGGAAGGTCATGAAGTCTCCCTCTCTGGAGACATTCAAATCCCAGCTGGACACACTCCTGTGTCACCTGCTCCAAGTGACCCTATCCTGGCAGGGGGATTGGACTGGATGCTCTCCTGAGGTCTCTTCCAACCCTAACAAATTCTGTGATTYTGTGAAAAGCAAGGCTCAAAATATAGCTAGGCTGACTTAATCTGATCATACTTATAAAGCAGCAATTTAACAATCTTTGCAAAACCGATAGATTGTTATTCTGAACATAAACTCCATCTTCCTACTAAAAGGATTTTATTACCTTTCACGTACAAGTTCAATACTCWACCAGATTAAATTAGAGCTGTAAAAACTATTAACAGTCAACGTCTGTTGGGGACTGTACAGTAGAAAAAAAATTATTTAAATCAAGTTTTATAGTCTTTAGAGATGCTGACTGGAGAGAACATTTCCACTAGTATCACAAAACATCCCACAGAGCTGGTCTTCACATTCTTCATTTTACACTTGACTTTCAAATTAACTATTCAAGCAAAACTCTCATAGCAGGAGCTCAGTAGCTGGCAAAAACCATGAAAGAACTGGGCATTACCTGAGTAATAACATTAAAGAAAAGATTTTCTTATGCCGTGGTGGATGAAATCACCCCGGAGACTGCTGGGGGGCCGAACAGCCCTGGCACAGCTGAAACTCGGTGGTGGAAAGACCCCGACAGTTCCCTGGGGAATTAGATGGTTCCTTCCAAGAATATGCAAATCCTCCTATCCCGGCTGGATGGACCTAATCTGGTCCCTCACTTCACCCATCCCTTTCCCCATTGGTCATTGTATCCCCTTTGCCCTCTCTCTCTCCACCCTGTTCCTCACGTGATTGGTCCCAAAGCTGTATATCTGAGAGTAAGGAAGTTGGCTTGCCCTCTTTCACCACTGGAACCCCTCTGGGAATAAACTTCTGGAACGTCCACGTGGACGAGCCCTCTGGCTCGTCTCTGGTTCTTTGTCTCTGGTAACATCCGAGCTATAAGCATACTGGGTGTGTGTGAGAGCCTCTTACTGGCAAGGGTGTTGCAGATTCCTTACTGCACAGCACCAAAGCAGTGCTGGCTGGAGTGATCTCCAAAGGCTGCAGGGACACTCCAGGTACAGCAAGGGATTCAGACCGCACCAACCACCACCCAGGAGTACATTATTGTTATACTTTTCTGGGTTTATATATACGGATTTTCTAATTGCCTCATCAAGGCTCCAAAATGTGCTGAATGCGAAGAATGTGAATGGTCTCCAGTGCTGAGTGCAATGTGACTGCATAAGCACCAGAAGATTTGCAACCTGCTATACTTGCATCTGACTTAAAATTCATGAAGGTAACCGCCTTTGAATTATTACAAAATTTGGAGCTGAACAATTCTTAACAATCTAATTATGGTAATTGGGTGATATCTTACCTCTTTGGAAGCTGATCAGAGCTCCTGCCATTAGCTGAAATAGGACAAGGATTTCACTTCTAATACCTAGCTGGAGTGTGAGCACATTTCTCTGGATGATGCAGGAGCAATTCAGAAATACTAATGAATTCATACTAACTCTTGTGGACATGTGATACATTTTACAAATGGACAAGTTAGGGCAGACATTAAACAACTGCAAACAGCATGCAGCCAAGATAAGTATCAGAGCTGAGATCTGCAAGTCAAAACCCTTAAAAATTACCTCCTATTCAAGTATTTTTCATTTCCTAAGGATAAAGGAGAAAGCAAATAATCCATCAAAGCAAAAGTAAAATTTTGTCCTGTTACTAGGGTATCAAGCAAATTTGATTTACCCCATATGATTTCTCTGAAGTTCAATGGCTTCACTCATATAAAGCCTTGTCCTTCTAACAACCAGAGTTCACTGTCATCCCTGGGAACCACAGCAATACCACAGAAATGTGACTTGAAGTTAGGAAAGACAGGAGTCCTCTTTCTCACACTCCAGTCCTAGAAATTTTCTGTAATATTTTAACTATTCTCTTGGAGGCAACCTTGAAGCCTTACACACAGAGGGAGGACTCTCCTAGCCATGACCTTCACAAAATTMTTTCACAGATTTCCCCTGTCACTTCCCTACACTCAGATTAAATGTGTGAGCTGAAGTCCAAACAAACACCATTATAAAGCTTTATTACTATTTATCTGTTTAAATTYCAGTAATCCCTAGCATATCCATATGGAAAAGCTGAATCTCATTACAGTACTCTTTAGACAGACAACAATAAAAGATAGTTTTCTCACAAAGAAGTTTACATCCAGTTTTTCAAAAGGAAAGTCAGGTGGAAGAAGAACAAGGAAAAGAAAACAATTAAAAACTTCAGGTATTGCCTTCTGTAACAGGAGCTAGAGCCAGATGCTGTTACAGCCCAATTCCTAAATGACTCAGCAACGTTTGCTCCCAGCTAAAAAGCACTGAACTGAAAAAAAGTAGTTAGTTAATTAAAAACTTAAAATTCAATGCTGAAATTAAAATCTTTGCTAGAGAATGACAGAAGAGTCTTTAAATAATTCAGCCTTGCACAGCTGATTAACCAATATGCATCTTCTCTTTTGCTGCTGACAGAAGCGAATGGCAAGTTGCTTTCAAAAATGCCTGTTCTGAGACTAGGGGATGGGGGAATTTTCTGTCATCATRAGCAAGACAGACCTAAAGGGAAAGCTAAGAGGAAGCTGGTCCTGTCAGTAAAAACAGAGAAGCAGAATTCATGTTCAATAGCTCAGTGTGTGCAGTAGTTAAGGGGAGGGTGTGAAAGGAAGCCAAGTGCTGTGTCTCTTCTTGCTGTTTTGCCCTCGAGTGTGCTTATTCGATTACACTCAGGAGGCTGGAAGCGGAAGCTTAAAAATTAAGAAATTCAGCAATACTGTGACRCACAAGTACCTGAATAGAAATGTGCCTGAAACAGAACTGCAGCAACTCTGTGTCCAGTGACATCAGAGACCACGTTAAACAAGAAGTTAGTACTGCAAGTTAGTCCTCTGAAGAACTAGAAAGCCACAGGAGAAGGAACCCATATTAAAACTCTCTGGTGTAGCCTTCCTCCTTTCTCATACTGTGCCATGATTGAACTCATCACACAGAAGCTGCCTTTATATCAGCTTTAAGCACACAAGAGTCACAATTCAGACCATTGGAGAATAATTAAACTGGTCTGCAGATAACATAAATAAGATAAATCATGACAAGATGATGCATTTGAATGTCTCATACATTTCAGTTTGTTGTTGTCATCATCTTCTCCAAATACATACATGAACATCCATGCACACAGTGCCAGGGGTCTATTAGCTGCCCCGCTGTCACCATAAGTAGTGGGAAATGTGATGATCATCTCCAGAGCTTGTTAAATGCCTGATAGTGTAAAGCATCTGTCACCAAATCCCTGCCCAWCCTGAGGTTCAGCCATCCTTCCTCCATCTCTAGTCTACTTCCATCCACCTCCCWGTCAGTTCTGGATGCCAGTTTTGTGTGGCAGACTCCTTTTCACTSACCCATTAGCCTTAGAGCTGCCTCATACTTACTGTGCATTCCTAAGTCATCACTGCAAAGTTGGAAAGAGAGGAGAGTGCCTTGGCACACTGGTTRGGGCATGGACAAAAATGCAGATGGCAGAATCCTTTTGAGGACTCTCTGCTTTACTGTGAAAGCTGCACTGGCTGCTGGTTTTTCCTTCTGCTCATTCAAAAAACCCACTTGACATTCATGTGTAAGAAAAAAAGCAATCTTCACCCACATACCAGTTGTCAATGAATAGACAAGTGAGGAGATAATGACCCTTTCCCCTAGTTCTGGTAATGAGTTAGAGCTTCTCTGAATGTTGACAGGCATGCTGAAAAATGCTGAGGCAATCAATGACAGAAGAAAATTCCACCAGCTTACACAGTTTTTGTTCCCTGGGCTTTTGATCACTTATGTGTCCTCCAATAACACAGTTAAATRTCACATTTAAACAGCATTTTATAAATTCAAAACATTGCAGAAACATTACATCATTAAACCTCAGGATTCTAAAAATTCATTTTTCAAATTRGAAAAGACAATATAAAAGTTAAGGAGGCAAGTCCCTTATGCATTAAAATCAAGCATCACAGAGTCTGAACTGCTCAATTTCCAGGCAACATTTATTCAAGAGAGCTACTTTCATCTGCTTCCTACTGTTAATTCTTTAATTAAAACTCTACCTAATCTGCCTTTCCTGTGAAATAAAATTCTCCTTTCTATTCTAGAGACAGTGGCACAGGGGAAGGAGGGACTATGGAGGGTCTAGATGAAGGCTACATGTCCTGGTAAGATCAGATTTCAGTAGACTGCACTCCAGCTGTCTGCTCTCAGTTCTGACCTCTCAAGGACCTTCCAGCACAAAGAAGCAAAGAGCCTCTCCAGGGCTATGACTGTTTAAAAATGGGATCCCTGAACCACAGGAACTGGAAGGTTCTTCCCTGTCTCCATCCAATGTCCTGCTCTGAGCAGGACCATCACCAACACCAGATGGTGGTAGTTTCAACTTTGTTCAGCCAAGTCTTAAAAGCCTCCAGGCATGAAGATTTGACGGCCTCTCTGAGCAACCTGTTCCAGCACTGCACCCCGCTCCTGGTGAGTCTGAAATACAACCTGCACGTCCCAAATGAAAAGCTCTTGCCATCACCCATTGTATCATCTGCTATGGCGGAGAAGCATTYGGCTTTGCCTTCKTTGTATCYCTGTTTTGGGTGGTTGTGGCCACCTCCAGCTCATCTCTCAGATGCCTCTTCCCAGCCCAAGCAGGCCCAGCTCCTTSCAGCTCCCTGAGAGGGCACATCCTGCAGGYCCCAGAACACACRGSAGCCCCACTGGGCCCTGCCAGTKTCCCCACATCCCCCTTGACCTGGGAARGGAAACTGAGGCCAGACACAGCAACCCAGGTATGGCCTCACCACCACCAARTAGTCCAGAATGAGTAACTTCTCTCAGAGTTGTCTGTCTTCCTCCTACCTTATTTTGGATGGCTGCCTACCCTATTTGTTATGGGGTTGGGTCCTCCACAACCTGACCACAACCAGGTCTTTTTTGGCAGGACTACTCAAGGCCACCACTTTCYATCCTGGGGAATGAATGCTGTGCCAGCAGATCCTGGTGCAAGCAGAGCTTATTTCTTCTGGTGGTTCCACAAGGCTCTCCTGTTAACCCACTCCTCATGTTTACCAAAAGTTCTGCCATTCCCTGCACCAGCAGAGTCTCCTCYCTCTGCTCTCAGTTGATGATCACCTACAAATCCGAGCAGTGTCTCATTGTCTGTGCCATGGCTGAGYCCTACCAGCCCCAGTACTGGCTCTCCCAGTCCTTGCTGCCCTTTCCTTGAACCCATGCTGTTCCATGCARAAGTCTGGGGCTTGTCTTGGCCTGTAAAGGCAAAGAAATTCACTGAAATTCGTGTTCCCAGTGTCATCTGTCGAAAAAAATTGCTTTAACATGTACCAAGGAAGGCTAATRGCTTATTTAAAACACTTTATTCCCCCACAGGGTCTAGGAGACTCATTGAAGGCCAGACCTCTTTACAGAGAATGCCTTAGAAAGTCACTGCACCAGAGTCCAAGAGCATGATGGAAGGGACAGCTGGCAGCTACAAAGAGACAGACAGCGACAACAGCACACATAGAAACAAAGAGGAGCTTCAGTCATGCCAACAGTGACCATTAAAGCACATGGAGCTTAAAATATTTTTGCTACAATACCAAATTTCTGTGCCTTGTCTCCCCTTCAGTGTGCTTTTCTTATTGTGATTGCATTGCAATTCAGTTGAAAATTACATTTCTGCTGAGGAAGAGCCATTTTTTCTTTACTTGTTCTGCAAACTGCGAATACTGTGAGCTGACTGAAATAAGGACAACCACTTTTTCCTGCAGTGAAAGTGTTGGGAAAAGTCTCTAGTCTCCATGCAAGCAAATACCCATGGGCTTCAATGTGGGTTTCACATGAGTACAAATTGCAGRAGTTCAAGCTCTCGATGCACATTATGGATGAAAGACCATACAGTTCTTTTGCTCTAAAAACAAAAAGGCAYGGCCACAGGGGATCTGCCTACTGAACAGGGCATGCCAATCATCTCACATGTTGTAATCCTACCCTCAGCATGCCTTATAAATCAATTCTTTTCCTCAGGAGAAAAATGTTTGTCTTAAAACATAACAAATTTCAACAGCACAAGGCCTAACTATAATGGAGAAATATTACATGAAATTCAATTAAACAAGCAAATTGTTAATTAAACAAGGACTAAGCATGATACATCATACGACTTTTCYTCTTCCAATAGGAATATTTAAATGTCTTTGAAATGTCACCAGAGCCCTAACTAAACATTTCTGCCTCAAAAACCAAACTGAGGAAGTCACATGGATTGYCAGGGGAAGAGTAGGTCAAGGTGTATCTGCAAAGATTTATAAAGCTCTTCTGACCAACTACATTCACTTTTCAGCCTTACTGCAACTATGTAATGATTAAAAAAATCAAGTAGTCAGACTTATCATTCTGTTGGCATCCTGAACAAATTACCTTTAGCTCATTGACATTCTAATTTTCTAGAAACAAGAATAGTTATGCCAGAAAGGTTATGACTTGTGTATTTATCTTGGTTACAATTATTCTATGCTCTTTTCTCTTCCAGAAGATATAGCGTAAATGAGAAATCCCATTTTATTTGGTTTTTGTTTGCTGTGGAATGAAAGAACTACTGTCTCATTAAAAGACTATCTCGCTACTCTAGTTTTAGCCTGGAGATAACTGAACAAGGAATGGATGGCAGGGTGAATTGGAAATAGATTGTGGCTCATAACATGGATTTTACAGAGCCCAGAATGACACTCAGGAGTTTAGAAGCTGGCTGTGCCTGACAGTGATTGCARCTGATGGTTTCAGTGAGTCCCCACCACAAAACCATTACCATTATCAGTRCCAYAGTGAGACACCTCGGTGGTAAACYGGTGTAAATGAAACTTGCATGGTTSCTGTGCTGCAGACACTCAGTGGATTTTGACCTCAGTGCTGTTTCATCCTSTTTGCACTAAGCCCTAAGTGCCTCCCAGTGCTTATCCCYGTGGAGCCCAATGAATGTTACTTCTGAAATGAGCTCATGTATCAGATAGCATGTGCAGGAGGTACAGAAGTGATTGAGGAGCCCAAAGAGATCTGGCACATGAGAGGGGACAGCTTGCCTTAACACAACTATCCTTGCCCTCCACTTCCCACTCTGGTGGCAGTGCCTTTCCTGCTAGCAAAAAATGAGTGGAAACACATAATTTCACAAACTGATGCATCATGGTAACTGGTGCAGTATTTCATGCAACAGGTACTGATGAAATTCAGAGGTAAGCTGAGTGAATGTAAGGTACTTCTRGGAAACCACTCATGTTGTCTTTAAATTCACAAAGGTCACTGGTGTTCTACAGGACAGGAAGGAAAGATACTTAGGACTTAGTTTTAATAAGWCTGCTTTTAAAACACTGTACTGTAAACCACCATATTATTAAGAAAGAAAAGATCTTACCTGTTATTTCACTTTTACACCATTCACATAATTTCCCTACATTTTGCATTTCACCTGCAGGTCACTTCTCTTTTCATGACTATGCTGCCTTCCTTTCCTAATTGRAGGCATTAGCACAACTCTGCCAAATCTTGTGGCAAGGGGATGTTATTTAAAACCAGACAAGCTTCAGCTTTCTTAGACTTCAAACAAAACCTTACTACCACCTGCCAAATGATCCAAGGTTCAACAGACCAATGTTTTTTTGAAAGCATCACTTCTGGCCTTAAATCAGCCTGGCAGCCTTCTTTTAAGGGTGGAAAATAAACTCCCCTAGGAAAAAAYTAGAGGAGGCAGCAGACATGAAAGCTGTAATACAACAGTGAGGAGCAAACAGAGAGTTCTCCTATTTCTAGTGACATCCAACCACACAGGATTTACTGCTATGGCTTYTCAATAACCCGAGTCCTCTACAGAGTGAATGTGCTATAGGCTGTTACAAAATGATTGGCAGAGACTCCATAAAGGTTACAGGAGATACCCAAGCTGCACTGAACAATTCTCCCTCCCTCTTTGCCTTTTAGATAAAAGTAAATATTGCAAGGTCATATGCAGCAGAAATAAACTGCTGACAGCRTGTCACTATGGAGGCTCTAATAAGCCCATAGGTGTTTGTGCATATATGTCATATTTGACAGCATGCACTTTCACTGTTCCTGCAGGCAGCATTTTTCATTCCAACTGGCAAGGGTTTAATGGCTTTTCTATTCAACTAGTTGAGGTTTTTTTAATGGAAAATCATGTCTTTTCTGTTCATTACAAACATGGAACTGATCCTGAAGGGAACACAGCAGAAACTTGTAGACAGAGGAAGCTTTCAAACCATTTCCATCTTTGAAGATGAGCTATCAGGGTACTTAATTAAGTCCAGGTATGGCTGCAGCCCTTGTTCTGGATATGACTGGTTGGTTTCTTCCTTTAGGAGAAATGTGTAAAAGGAAGCAAACAGAACTGCTGAAACAAAAAGAAAAAAAAAAAAAAGCCTTGTTTTGGTGGCCTTCAAGACTGAACTACTGAATTTTACTGAATTTACTGTTGTTTAGAGGAATCCTGTTTCTTCCATTAAATGTAATCATACATTGGGAGGAAAGGCACAGCAGTCACTTTCAGCTTTTGGCATTCTTGTAGGCAAATCAACTGATTGGGAACTCTGAACTCAGGGAGATGGAGACAAGAAAAACGTTAGTGAGGTGCATGAAGCCAGTATCCTCTCTCCAAGCTGTAATACGGCATTCAAGCTTAGACAAATGAGACATGAAATCTTCAGACCTTTGTATTTTGAGATACCTGATGTTCAGACCTCTGCCAGGAACTAAATATYTCAGTATAAAAGCTAAAAATGGTAGGCCTGACTTACAGTGACCATCTCTTGSAGTCCTTTATACACTGGTCCCTTCCAAACTGAACACTTATGAACGTGTCAGTGARTTTTCATACAATTTTTCAATTTAAATAGAAAATAAAAATGAAGTCAGTATGAGCACTGGATCTCATACTAGAAAGTTTAAATAAAACCAACTAATTCTAACAGTTCTTTTTGCAGTAATGCTTACCTGGGATCCCTTTCTAGCACTGTTTCTAATAGAAGGGCTTTCATGTGCTATAGGTACTCTAAGGATGTTCGCTGATATGAAATTTTCACTGCTGCTTCATGCATGACACTTGTCCAATAAGTATGAGAGGCATTATTCATAAGAATAACATGGTATTTATAACATCGACTGGTTTTGCAAAGAAACTAATAAAAATCTACAAATGCTTGAAAGGTGACTCTGAAACAAATTAACATAGAAGAGTAGAGAGGTTTGGATTGGAAGGGACCTTCATTCAGTTCCAACCCCCCTRCCATGGGAAGGGACACCTTCCACTAGACCAGGGTGATCAAAATCCCAATCAATTGGGACTTGAACTCTTCCAGGGATAGGGCARCCTCAGCTTCTCTGGGCAACCTATGCTAGTGCCTCACCACCCTCACAGGGAAGAATTTATTCCTAATAAATAATCTCCATCTACCCTCTTTAATTTAAAACCATTACCACTCATCCTACCACTACCTTGCATGAAAAGGTCAGCCCCATCTATTCTGTAGGGCCCCTTTCAGTACTGGGGGAGRCCTTGTAATGTTTGTCAGAGCCTAATAATGAATAATATTGTACATATACTTTTCTTCTTAGAAATGCTGTATAAGCATTACCACTTTTGAAGGTTTCAAATACAAATTGCAGAATGCCTCTAAATGGAAGATAGTCTTCATTTAAAAACAGCAGACAGCTAGAGCTTGGTAACCATTTTACATCACTGCACAGCCTACAAAGCCGATAAAATACTCTTTTGAGGAAATCCTAACCTGTTGCAGCTAGATGGAAATCAGATACCAACTTGTATTAAGGTAAAAGCATCTACTTTATAGTAAATGAAGTGTACAATATCCAAATCACACAAATAGGTTGGTGCAAAATGATATATAAAGCCATAAAAAACAACCTCCCTGGTCCTCTGCAGTTCAGTCTGCAATCCTTAAAGAGAGAGCAATATACAGAAAAAACAACTTGATGCTATTGCTTGAAATAATAAAGTGTTTGAGGGTTTGATAACAGCCTGCGATTTGCAGATTTTAATACCTTGTGTGGGGGAGATGAAGGCTGATCAAGGATCGTGGTTCATAAACAATTGGAACATAAACCATTCTGAAATATAACAGCACTCAAAAGAATAAAAATATTTCATATTTTCTGGGTAAAGCTAGCACCACCTACACTATAGCACACAAAATAATCTTGGCTTCATAGAAATAATAGTGGACATTAGCCCCACTATCAACAGAGGCCAAGGGACAATCAATTTATGACAGAAGTTTTCTGGCACGTGGATACCTACCCAGTCAGAAACAGAGTTGGTTGCAGCTGCCATTTTTATCATGATCACCCTAAAACCTTCAGAGCTGGTAAATGTTGGCCTTTATAATTCAGMTATTTTTAATGTAGTACCTTTCCTCCCTAGCCAGCTGCTTCAAAAAAATCAAATCATATCTGCCTTTCCATTTTGTCAATGATGTACCCTCTTGTGGATACTGACACTTTCTTCAATTTTGCAGCTATTTCAGATAGATTAGAAAGATCTCTCCTGCCTTAGCACTCAKCATATCAGCTGGGACTTAGGATGATCTCAATTATAAGAGAACTGTCATTTTTGGGGGGAAATGCTCTAATATCCTGTCATAGTTCCTTAGTATGATGGTCCGGTTGAAACTAAAACATYTACATAGTGGGAAAACAAAGACACTTTTAGCCCAACATTTATTCTTCTATGGCTAGGAAATGGCCTACTTTAGTCATGAATAAAATCAATCTTWATCTTCTATGAGCAAAGGACCTATTTCCACACTTTCTTTCTCCCCCTTTTAGCAGGTACTTCCATTCACAAAGTACCAAGCCTAACTACATCACTCCTCATATGCACATAGCAACKTACTGCAAGGAGAGAACAGGAAAGCCCCCTAAAGAGAATGTGTGTGTAGTGGTTTTGAGTGCTTCTGTTCCTTGCATGGTAGCATTTATATATATCTAAATATATACAGATATATACAGATATATACATATATATATATATATAAATTTAATCTTCCTAATACACCAAGAGGAGCTATAGTTTGAAAGAAGAAATCTGTGTTTTTGCATGAAAGGAAATAATTTTTTCCAGTCAGCTCTGCTTATACCTCACCATGCGTGGAACACTCATGGTGGCAGGCGAATGCTTTGTGCTGCCTCGATAACAAGCCAATTACAAAGTATCTGAAAAATATGGCCTCCTATAAAATTACACTGTAGTTAATGAAGCCCAGATAATGCTACTAAAATGGAAAGAAAACAAAAAAAAAAGAAAAAGAACCAAACCAAAAACAAACAAACAACCAAAAACCAGCAATCCAGAAACCTGTCTATTAGATGTAGTAATAATCTGGCTGTGAAATGATAAAGATTTGACAACCCATAAATTGCAAGCATCCCGTTTGTTTGTTGGGAAATTGCTTGCATACAAGTCACCWCAAATCCAATAACCTTTCCTGAAAGTTTGATTATAAGTGAGATTATAACTCTATTAGATTAATCACTGCAAAAGAAGCAGACAAGAAACCCCATACCAGACAACACCCTAATTGAGAACAATAAGGAAGATGAATAACATATGGTGGTTCACATAGGTGCCATGGCATTRTAATTGCTAAATTCAATTAAAGGGAAAAGAAGTTGAAGATTCTGCTACTGCTGTGATCTGCATATTACAGTTCAAAAAAAGAAAGCCTTTCAAAAACTAGACTGYACTGAAACCAATCCTACAACAATAACAGCAAAAAAAGGCAGAACAATTTTGGATAATAAATGCCAATATGAATTTGCAGTGAATATGCATACATGACTAGAGAATTGTTCATAAAAAAACATAATAAATATTTTGCATTTCTGTAGCACTTTTCATCTGAGACTTAAAATGGGATTCATAACAGATTAATTCTCACGTAAGCAAATGTCACATAGGGATTTAATTTACTTCTCTAGAAAGGCGGCATATTTTAAGAAAAGGCCAACAAGCTTTTCTCTTAATGTTATCAGGTAACGCTATAAAATAGGATAACAAATGAAGCAGCTCTTATCCATCCAAGTCACATCTAAATAGAGAAGAATGTACCTCTGTTTCAAGATCACAGCTGGTATTCACAACACTCTTTTACCAAAATATAGGTGYTTTCTGCTCAGGCAGAAGAAGCAAGATACTGTTGCACTTTTATGAAAGTTAGATTACAAATSCTCAAAAAGGAAGAATACCTTGCACTTTGCCATTTTACTGCTAAAGGCAGGGCACCTCCTTGACTCATCTCRCTATGGCAAGTACCTGATATACTGGTTTAAAGACTGACACGTTTTTCCCTGGGGRGAAAGACGGAAATGAAACCAAATGTTTCTGCACTGATCACTCAGAAAACACTACTGTGACTACTCAGAGATGGTCATCAGAAATGGAACCACCTACAAAATTACTGGAGCAGCTGAACAGGAACATGTTACCTCTCTGAGGACTTTGCACAGCTAAATTTAAAAGGTAGTAAAACAATGGTGAGAGTAGGCAAGGCAAGTACCTACAGAAAAAGACAGGACCAAGATCACAGAAATGTATATTTCAATATACAGAAATGTATATTGTAAGCAGAAGCACAAGACACTGAAATTGTGTCTGTCGGTGGGCTCGTGTCTCAAAAGATTGTTTTTCAGTGTTCTGCTAGGCCAACTTTTTAAAAGCCTAAACAAAAGAAAGCCTTAGAATGAATTAGGATTATGCACACCACAATCATTAACAGGCTAAACAGCAAAATGCTTCCAGGGCACCATGCCGCATCCAGCCAAACCTTATTATCCTTCTGAACTCTAGTTAGAGAATAAATGGATTGACCTATTTATTTCATGTCTAAATTTTATTAGAGGATTAACTTATTTATTTAGCATTCAGCAGTGGCAGCAGCAAAGGTATTTGTATTCTGTGAAGTGGTCTAGGAGAGGTAAAGGGGACGACTGAATGAACTTTGCTGATGGAACTGGGTGGGTGAATTCTTGCAATCAATGTCATCTCCTGTATGTATCTCTGCTCTAGTGACAAGCACACAGCAGCTTTCTTGCTGGCTTCACACACTCATTCTTAAGTCACTGATACTCATTTAGCATTTTTCTTATCTCCAGTTTTAGTATTTTTCTACCTCTGCATACTGGTTTCTCTTTAGGTACTGATTTCTCTGCTTGAGCAAGTCTTGTTGATACTTCATCATCTCTACCAGCATCTAAATCCTGTTTGCCACCATGATCCCCCAATTTCCTCCCTCTTTCCCTTCTTCAGGATTCAGTCATGAAATCAAAGATGAATCAGATACCAGACATACACATTGTCATCASATTAAATTTATCACAGCTGCATGTTACATTGCTTATAATGAGGGAAACTGAAGGGGRAAAAAAAAGGAGAAAACATCATGAAATATCAGACAACTGCTCAAATTTATCTCTGGGATCAAGCTATGCTACAAGCGTATTAAATGCATAATAAAGTGTGTAGAAGCCAAGGCCATAACTCACAGAAGACTCAGCAGCAAACACTACCTTTGAGGAAGTACAGCTACCACACAGTTCAGGGCTCTGAATCCAGGACTTTGTGGTCCTCAGTGAGACTTTTTTTTTGTCCACATTTTTCATTTTTAAAAATCAAAACTAGGCTTTCCTTTAAAAACTTTATAAGAGAAGAAAATACTGAAAGGCAATCAGAAGTATTTCTAACAAATAAATGCAATCCTGCAATAAAAATTAAGAAATGGTTGGCCTCTTCCAAAGGGGACTGAAATTTTCCATTTCAACATCTGGGGTTTGTAGTCTTTTCATCAGCTTCAGGAAGCTTTGAGATAACYTTTTTCATTCAATCTTCTGTAACAGAAGTGTTTTTGTAAATGACTTTATCTTACCTTTACCAAAAATGCAGAGCCTGGAAACCACTATAYTACAAATAATATGAATCATGAAATATTCCTCTGATGTATCACCAGATCAGGTGAGTCTTGTTCTGTTCTGTTTTAAAGACAGCTGGTCTTAGTAGCCTTATCAAGGCATTTCTAAGGTGCACATTGCCATAACTGAATAACGTAGGAACATTCTATTAATTTAGCCMTGAATAATCTGCAAACAGATGRAAAGTTCTACAAACACTTTTTTTTYYYCCTGGAGATTATTTGAAGTGTTCTTTGTGTGCAATATAGATCACTCTTCAAGTGCTTAGGAAGTATGGGTTTTAGRGAAGTCAATATTCTTAATTCACTGTTTGAACTTTTATGTTTGTACGCTAATGCAAACACACCCTCTGACRGGATGAGCATTAACTCTTAGAGGCAACACTCCTTTCTAGGACTGACTGCAGCACTTCTAGGCTAACCCAGAAAATGTAAAAGATGCAGCTCACTCCTGAGAAGAGTCAAACAGAATTAAGCCATAATACAAATAAGTTATTTAAAATAGAGCTATTTAGATGAGCAAGCAACATGCTTAAGATTGTGTTTGTAAAAGCATTCCATTCTACCTTCTTCAGGTAAGACACTTCTCATTACACGATGACCATCTTATTACCAGAGACCTCTTCTTTACCACAGTCAGGGTGCTAAATACTCACCCTTGACAACAGGCTTTCCTTAAAAATCCTCCATACCAGGCTCCTCTCCTACAAAGCACTCCATGATCTGCTATGGATTTAGTCCCACGAGTCAGCTATGCAGTTTTTGTTACTCTCACAGTTCTTTGGACGTGGCAGCAGGGTGGGTGGGGGGTGGTGCCTTTTTCTCTTGCGTCAAAGGAAAATACAAAGTTTATGGAAACAGTTGTCCTATATTTCTTTTGGAAGATACTGGAATAAATCCAGTGTTCGCAGCCAATTTCCCAGCACAAAGTATGAAGAATCAGTGATTTTCTCAGAACAAATGTATAGGTCAAAACTTAAGAATGYCTCCCAACATCTYACCTTGCTACCATGATGTSAATCAGCTCTAAGGACTGACTGACYGGGTWGCTGAGAATCTTTGGYTTCTCTGTTGAARCCACCAACATGGGCAGCCAGTTAGTGCCAGCTCCTGTGAACAGAGCTTTGATGGAAAAGACAGAGCTCTCCAACACATTTCCCACTGACCATCAAGCACCCTGCAGACAGCAGTGACTCCCAGCACCTGGTGACTGGCTGAATTTGAACCAGCARCCCAAGTTTGAAAAGGTCCCACAGCCATTACCAATCTCCTGTTTCACYGGTGATTTTTATTGCTGTGAAGACRGAGRGCTGTCCCTACCAAYCTRCCATTCCCAWRCACATCTGCTGGAAGGKAAGCAAAGASCACTTCTCCAAGTACTTTGTTTTGTTCCAAGTTCCCCACTTGGGAAGYGATGGAGGTGTCAGTTAATTACATAAATTAGATTTCACATAAGTGGCTAATGCCGGCCTTGGGGGGAGGGGAGGGAGAAGATTAAGTGTTCATTTCCAGAGACCAGCACATRTTTTGTGCTTCAAGAGCATTTGAAAGAATATAAATCAAAGTGGAATATGAACCAGCAGAGCTAATTCACTGCCTCACTGTTTCATTTTGGTTGCATCTTTCTCAATCTCCTCAACCAGGTAACATGGCCTTTCCTTGAAAGTTACACAACAAATCAAATAAGTGGGTGCTGGGAAGCAAAGAAGAGAGGAGGAGAGGTAAAATTTATTACTGCCTAAAAGGGAAGGTGACTCATAAGAGAGTGGTATTAGCAAAGTGACAGTATGAGACGAAGAGGGAGYGCTTTGAACTCATTCTAGTGATCTAATGACTAATATAATCCATTAAGAAAAGCAAGGGCAAGATCTTTTTCACTGATTAACGTTGTACCTTATCCATGTTTTTAATAAAAAAATGTAATATATACTGCTTCTCAGCTATCTGCATGTTTAATTAAAATGCTGAAAGCTTTCAGAAAGCATTTATTTCACTTCATCAGATGACACAGTGAAGTATCCTACCCTTCACCATGGATCTRGAAGAAGTAGAATAAAGCAAGAAGGAAGGAAAAAAAAAAGGAAGAACTGTATCATAATTAATACAAGAACATCTGTTGTCTTAGCAACATACCTTTAAAGTATGGTGTGTGAAACCCCTAGACAAATACTACAAGAATTTAACACTAATATTTTATGAAGCAGATGTTTTTTTAAAGCTAGAAACAGTATAAAATAACTGRAAATATTGAAATTCTGCTCTTAGGCTTCAGTGATGCATATATAAATGTAGCTTACTTTTGTGGGCATATATGAACCTCATATAAACAATCACAATATGTTAAAAACAACCCAATAAGCCAACCAAACTCCATGCTCACCATTTCCTCTACAATTGTATATAAATCACTAATGCCCTCAAACTGCAATTAAARAGCAGACTCACTTGATGTCTATCCAAGTATTCTGCAACCAGAAGACATTCCAGCATGAGTGCAACTAAGGTTCTGCTGAGCACTGTAGAAATACCTTTCCTGCTCAGACTGACCCACTGCAGTCATGCATTTTAAAAGCACAATACATTATTAAAATGAATTCAACTCAAATGAGCAGCTGAGCTATTTCTGGTTCAAAACAGCAGTCAGAGACYCAGATCCCATTTCACTTGCTTGCAGCTGAACTGCTTGATCACAGTCTTGACAACTTTGAAAATGGAAGCCTCTTGCCAAGACAGGGTTCAGCTGGCTGACTCAGTGGTGGAGAGCCAAAAGCCCTGTTCAGACACACTCCATCCTTTGGATGCTTGGCCACTGGAAAACCAACATAATTCAGTGCTGATTCAGGAGACAACTRTAGCAACTGCAATCATCAATAAGGTGACAAAAAGGGAATAAGGTATATGAAAAGAGTGCTTGCTAATTGTTTGCAATGGTTTTCACGTTCCACCAGTGGCTTTTTATTATTCATAGATATTATATTTTTACATTCAGATGACACTCGTGGCTTTGCATAGCTTTGAGAAAATAACTGTTCATTGGATGCTTGCTTTTTTTGTCCCTTGTGGGTTCTTTTGAACACAGTTGATCTATTCTGGGGTAACACTGGCATATTCTGAAAGACATGGCTAAAGGAGTTATCTAAAATGTTAGAGGTTTTATGTTTAATAACTCCTAGAATAACAGCGAATATCAAAGAGAAACTCAGCACTACTCCAGTATCTTTTAAAGGATTGAAGAGGTGTTCCTGACATTCTGAACACCAGAGAATCAACATGSGAGAAGTTAAATGGCTTCAGAGGCAGAGAAATGATCTTACAACATGATAGACTGGAGCTGAGTACAAAGTAAACATTTTCACAAGAGAGAGGAGAGTGAGACTTGCTATATAACATACACTGAGAAGAACACAAAAGGCAACAAAGACTGCAATGGACATAAAGATAGGGTAATCATAAATAAAAGGTCAAATCTTTGATTAAAAAAAATACAGTATAGGTTGATAGTRCTATAACAAAGCTCAGTGTTAAATGACACGCAGGAAGAAAATCGCAGCAATAGTGGCGGTAGGAAGGGATTGTTTTGGCAGTGACACAGAAAACGTAATAGTCAGAACATGGGATGGTCAGCTGAACATGAGACTGTGGTGGGAGGCCCAGCCTGTGTTGCTCTGACATCACAACTGACCTGGACTCTGAGCACAGTCACCCAGAAGTTGCAGAGGGCTGGCTGACTACTGCTCCCAGTACCAGTGACATGGCTTTGGGTCAGGCTGTAAAGGGAAGCAAACCCTGGAAGAAGTTTGACTCCAACCAGATAAGCCTTTTAGACCCCTGACCTTGGCATGTTTTAAAGCAGTTCTTTCATATGGCAAAAATTAAATATTTTTAGCTGATTAATGAAATTTCAGGACAACCTGAACATGACTTTTGTACCATTAGAATGCCTTTCCTGTATTTCACTCTCTTGAGATCCCCACATTAATTATAAGTGAAATCTATTGCCTTTATCTGAAACTTGGTATTTTCATCCTCTCTTTTTAAACAACTGAAACAATTAAAAACTTTGACAAAGTTTAGTGTGCTTTACACACTGTCACTCAACACAGCAAGCAAAACGAATTGTAGCCATCTCTCATCAAGGTGCCTTTTTAATAAATAACTTACTGGAATCAATACAAAGATTACTAGATCAATTTCTACCCACTGTGTACACAGGAGGTCAGATGATCTAAAGGTCTCCTTTGGCCTTAAAATCTATTAACTAATTTGTTTTCCACAGATGACCAAACATGACTCCAAGAAGAACAGCCTTTGTAGTCTATCACTCCACACAAGGAAAGGGCAGGGGAAGCCACCCTAGTAAGGAAATGCTGCCCTGCTGCTGCTGCACAGGGTGAAATTAATTGAGTTTTGTCCTATCCACCATCTTTAAGTACTTGTAACATTTTTAAGAACCTCATGCATTGAGTAAATGTCAGGACAATCATATCACTCAAAAACTTTTCCCAAGCTTAAAACAACAGCCCAAAATGCAACCTCTCTGGAGGCTGACTTAAACAYACTGCAAGTGCACCTCCAGCAAGGAGTAAAGCTCCGACTGCAACTCTCAGGCTTTTAGGGACCTCCCAGCCTCAGGAGACAGGAGATTGGGAGACTACAAAGGCAAGTGATTGTAAAACCTGCATTGTGGGAAAGGAAATAAAAACTAACAAACAAAACCACCAAAACAACACACCCACCACCACCAAAGAAACMCAACAAAAAGCATTCTCTCCTAAAAGGAACATTGAAGAATGTCCTCCTCATTAAAAAACACCCTAACAATCATCCCAAAAGATTTTAAACCACAGGGTTGGTTTGATTTCTTTAGATGATCATATCTGTAGCAGCACAGCATGAGAGAGAAGTCTCACAGCTCAGTCTTATTTAAAACACTGCACAGTCCCACCAGCCCTGTGAAGCCTGGCTGGGTGCTGGCTGCCAGAGAATCCCTACAGCTGAGGAAAGAACACTTTGAAGCAATACTGCCCAGATTTATAAGAATGCAAAGTCAGTGCAAGCATGCTACTTCCAGACTGAAAAGAAACCATTAGAAAATACAGAGAAAATTAAGGAACAATACAATTATTTCACCCCCCAAAATTAATATTACATGAGCTCTCTGCTTCTTAAAACAATGCTGTTGTAAAGATTTTTGTTGTTTTTCCAAGTTTAGTCTGGAAATATCCCTACCATGACAGCACATACATTCTTACTTTGAGGACAATGAGCTGGAATACAGAGTTACAAATGTGACACGGTGATTTTCCAGGCTGGACTAGAAATAGTCCCCTAGAAATAGTCCCCTAGATGTGGGATTGTATCCTTCTGAATTATTAGTAAAAACATCTGCAATCATTCCCTTTAATASCCTTCCCTCTGTACAGTAAAGTGTACAGGATCCTTTAAGAAACGGCCACTTCTCTTTTGTAAAAAGAGTATGTTTTTAAAGAATTTTAATGTCATTTCTCTCAGAAACTATCCAGTTGCCTAAACTACCAAAGATTACTGCAAAATTTTACTAAGCTGGAAATAGAGTTCTACTCAAGAAGAGGTAATTGCCATTATAAGCATAAAAAAAGGAACAATGATGAATGCATTACAGAAAAAAGAGAATCAGTTGCAGAGACTGACCAGGAGACTGCTTGGTAATGCCCACGATGCCCCAGGGCAGTTTAAAGCAGGGCTGACCCACATTCCTTCAATGAAACTATTCAAGCCAACTGAAACATGTAATCTTTAGGAAACCAGGATGTTTGCCATGCTAATTTGACAAATGTTTCACTGAGAAGGCCTCTCTACCAGGGATGGGATTGCTAGACACACAAAAAAAACAAAACAAAACAAAAAAAAAAACAAAACGGGAGAAATGTTCCCCCCCCCCCCCCCCTTTTAAACTGGGATAGTTTAATCAGACACATCTCTTCAGTGAAGAAAGTGTRCAAGTCAATCCAAGCCCTGTGAAAGGTACCAGTAAATGGCATTTCTGTCAGTGACTGCTATGAAACCCCATGCTGAGAAAAGGGTTTTTCTGTGAAACCCTGCAAGGAAAATACAGGAATGCTTTGTGGACTTAAACAAGCAAACGAAACCCCAACAATCTGGTCTGCAGGATGTAGATTGCAGTGCCTAAACAAGTTTCAGCTCTATCAAAAATAACACAATGTGACTGACAACTCCTCTTGAATCTCCAACAAAGAATTGGTTAAGTTTCTGTCATTTTTTATAACAGACATTCACATAGAATAATTTAGAAACCTTCTCTTGCTGTAGCATTTAAGTGAATACATCATACCCAGAAGTTACATGGTGGCTTTTGGTTTGGTTGCTTGTTTTTTTTTTTTTTTTTTTACGAGTTACCTAAGGACATGAAAGCATAGGTACAGTTAGAAGCAGAGGTTTTAAACACTTCCATTCTAAGTATAGATCCTAAGCCCTTTGAATCATTCATGCCAATTGTTTTCTGCACTGATTTCCTGAAAGGACAGTGCTTCAAAAGCAGAATTTTTGATTCAGATTTTAGAATCTAAGGTTCTCTGGGTCTCTTCACCCTAACTCCAAGTCCTGGCATATTGTTTTATTTTAAAAAGAACATATTTCCTAASACATTTTAAGAACAGAAAGAACAGTAGTCCGTGGTTGTGTGCATCTTTGTGCATATCCTAAAGCCAACCAGCGAAAGTTCCCAGGAGAGAGCTGGGATAAGAGTTCATGTGCAGTCACTACCCTCACTTTATGCCACTGAAGGGAGAGGGCTTGCCCCATTTTTCATTTGTACTGTCCTAACCTTTGCAAATCCACAGCTCTTATGCCAAAGGGCATTTCCCCTGCAATAAATCTCCCTGTCACCACAGCTGCTCACCCCCTGACAATGTTGCTCCACGCTGTGGCAGCAGATACAACAGTCCACAGGTTGTGACTCCAACCATCCTCCCTCTCCTATAGCTCTCCAGGCTTCCTCCTTTCCTTGAGCAGCTTTGGAAAAATAGAGCTTGGTTTCACATGGAATGTGAAATCTGTGGCCACCTTCTTCATTTTGTATCATTTATGAAACTTATTTAGGTACAAACCCACATGCATTTGTGGTTTTAAATAGAATTTTGAGGAAATAGAATATACTTTCCAGTTGATTGGCTACTATAGCAATGGCACAGTCTCTTTGCAGATAAAACTTTGTTCTTGTAGAATTTGGCTTTGTATCAACTTACACTGTAAATTGCAAACTAATGAATTTGTATTGGCAGAGGAAAACGTTTCTGCTTTTACAGACTGCAGCATTTACTAGTAAACAAGATTACTAGGAACAATTCCCAGTTTCCCCAGCAACTTAGTTACTTGTCTCTTACAAGACTCATTGTTGATTCATTCCTCTCTGTGGTCCCAGTGTAATGAGTCTACTCTTAACAACCAGATAAAATTATAGCAACTGAATGCCAAGTTTTGGAAGTTCTGACATTCTGAAAAGAATACACCCAAGTGCTGGGCACGGGACTTGGTTTTACCTGTATACCACCAGAGCTCTGGGTTTCTGCTTTAGGAGCATCCCTCAGAATTGTTGCATGTCCTTTCAATCACTAAGATCAAAATAAGATAATCAGACRAAAACAATTACTTATCTTCTCATCCCTCCTGACATCTCCCCATTTTGTAAAGCCCTGGAGAAACCCTTAAGTTGTGAAGCCAGAATTACTGCACCAGTGGGACTCTATCCACAGCTGTGTAGCAGCAGTGTAACATCACTTGCCATATAGTTCCTTGTCTCTCCCCTCTCAGTGTCTTCCAAGTGCATTTTGTTGAAGATAATGGGAAGAYACTTGTTTAACTTTCTGGGAGCTCAGCTCCCCAGGGCAGTTTTGTAACTTGAAAACTCCTTACACTTGCCTCTGATCTTTGCCAATTACAGTTGAGTTTTGTGCAGCAGTTAGAAACATACAGTCAATTATAAAATTATGTACTTGTTCCATAGTCAGTGTGACCTCCTAACCCACATTGTTGACAAAAAGTAATGAATGGTCTTTATCTGTATTCTTTGTAAGCTGGTGAATAAAGACGATCAGAAAGTAATGTGGTATTTTACCTGAGAAGTGAATTAAGGCACACTACTTCAATAACATAACAAGCTTCTCAAGAACCACAGGTCTGAAGTTTCCATACACATTAAAATATTACAATAAAACATTTTAGGACATTTKCTATGTCTCACTCAGAAGGGAAGTACTAATCACTTTGCAAACTATGGAAGAAGTCCACCAAACCAATGAAATTACTTGTCCAGATAAAAATAGCTCTTTTGTATATAACATTCTAATTATAGTCTGGCAAGATTTAAAGAAAACCCATAAATAAATGGCACACATCTGCTATAGACAGATTTTTTACAGGCTGTTAAGTAGGTAACAGTGCCCAGGTATCTCAATCCTGTGAAGATAAAGGAGAGTTGGGTTCTGAAAGTTTCTGAAAAAATAATTCAATAAATCTACTATTCCTTTTTTTTATTGTTTTTAAATCAAGAAGATAATTTTCTCTATGTTAAATAGATCAGTACTAACGCTAGGGTGAAGTGACTTCTAGCCATTTAAATGTATCAGTWTGAAAATTGATAAAAGGAAAACCTTTAACAGAACACACTATTACCTTCTGGTACTCATTGCAATAAAGTATGGAAGACAATTAAAGCTGGTATTAAAAAAATAGAAAAGGGAAAGAAAATTAAAAAAGGAAASATTCATCTTTTTATAGAGATAAAACATGGATATGGGTGGAAGTTATTTTGGGTCCTTACTCCATACCTATACATTAGAGAACCTTAAAGGGTATGATACAGTACCAGTGTCTGCAGCAATATATTAGACGTGCTGAAATTCTGGTTTCATGGCATGGGAGCCTTCAGTGTCAAACAAAATTAGAAATGTTACCATTGTCATTGCCAAATTAGGTCTTCCCCAAGGATTAGTTCACTGGAGGTCATCATTAACTGCAACCTCTTCAAAATTAGCACCTGTAGGGGATTCTGGTATCATTTCTAACAATTTAAAGGGGCAGACAAGTCATTTTACAAAGCTCTAATAGGTAGCTAAACATATATTCTTACAACAATCAAAACAAGCTTAGGCTTTTTAGATTTGATGAAATTCTGTAAGATGAGAGTAATTTCTTATAACTTAAATATACTGATTTCTTCCCCAGATTTTCATWCACTTCTAGAGAAAAGCATGAATTCTTATCAAACTGAACTGATATATTTCAAATTTGCATGTTCCTGTCCCAAGTTAAACACAGAAAAGGAAAATGAAATCAAACTGGAACATGTTACCACATTTCAGTACTTGCAGCCAGATTTGATAGCACAAACTGCATGATAAGTATTCTTTTTAGAAGTCCAGCTCCATTTTGATGTCACATAAAATATGGTTGGTTGACATGCACAAACACCAAAGATGGTAAGGGAAGTTACAGCTACTTTTGTTTGGCTAAAGGAAAGTTGAGCTTGCTGGTATATCTGCTGTAAGAGATGAAGGTCTCTCTAGCTTGGCTATTTCCATTAATCTCATTAAAGTGATGAATGCCATAGTAAGACTTGCCTTGGAGAGATCCCATGCAAGTTTCTGTACCTTTAACACCATTAAACCAGTGAAGTAGAAGCTTTTGCACTAGAGAACTCACAAACTACTTTCTCTATTGCTCAAAACAGACCAAAGGAAGACACATTCCTCTCCTACCATGTTTAATCATGAGGAGCCCTTCCAGAATCTAAGCATAAAATGTTTAAAAAAAAACAAACAAAAAACAAACCAACAAAACAAAACTACTCAGATTTGATTATGTTGAAAATTTCTATGACATAGAAAGTATAATGGAGTCATTTCACGAGGTCTGTGGGTGCCAGGTTCCTATGTTTGTCAACCCATTTTCAGGCACTAATTTATCAAATTATGATTGCTGGGTTTATAAACTACATTAGCAGGAACAGAGCCCTTGATTTTACTTGTTCTTATCTTCAAAAGGTCTTTTTCAGAAGTATCTTTAAAGGAAAATATCTTGTTCCATGTACAAAATTAACTTTTATTAGACCAAAGGATGTTTATACAAGTTCACTTATATTTTTCAGTTGTCTTGATACAATTTTTACAAAGAGTAAAAAAAAAATACAGGTTTATTTCATATAAATCAGTTACCATAATTTAATTACATTCTTTGTGTTAAGAATAACTTGTAATCRTAAGATTTGCTCACTCAGGATAATTACTTCTGTCAACATTTTAAATTTTTTAAGGGAGAAAAATGCATTTGCTAGAGTATTTCAATTTTTCTCAGCTGACATCTTCACAAGGATTAAATTTTTTAAGTGGCTAGCCCTCAATAAAAGCTAATAAATTCCAAAGATAATTTGGATGAGTTTCTGCTCAAGCAGATATTCAGAGGGAAAAAAAATGGCAATTTACATCAAGTAAAATGCTGTAACATTGTACAGTTTTTTCTGTCTGCCTGACTCGTAGCTCATGCCAGGCTGACATACATGAACTGTGTGGTTTTCTGTCCTGTTTATTGCATGTTCACACACCACTTAATGCTATGAGGAGTCAGTGACTAATTATTACTTTGCAAATGTAGGACAAATGAACATTAAAATCTTCATCATTAGTTATCACTTGAAAGTGACACTCARAGTTTCAGGGCTGGAATCACAGAACTCTGCACAGGACACTCGGCCATGAGCGCTGCATAGATTTTTATTGCGATGAAAGTATGACCCAAAAAACCCACATGGTTAAGGTACTTTACCCAGTTAAAACTGAAACCTTAGACCAGCCCAGAGTGGGAGAGGCCTCAAAAGATTATCTGTCCAACCTTACATGGGAAAGGGAGACTGGAGGAGATTATCTAATACCCTGTCCAGTCTCACCTTGAAAACCTCCAGTAATAAGGAAGTACTTCCAGTGAATGATTCTTACTGTTAAAAAAAAAAAAAAAAAAAAAAAAAAAGGCTTTTCTTACATCCTAATGAAACTTGCTTCTGCTGCCCCTCTTTTTCTGGCTCCTTGTGAAGAGAGGGTGTTCTCTTTGTAGCTGCCCTATAAGTGCAGGAATACTGCGATGAGGTCTCTCCTGAACTTTCTCCAGGGAGAAAAGACCAAACTCTTTCAGTCTTCCCTCATCATGTAGGCTCTCTAGCCCTCTGATCATCAATATTATGCTCTTAGTAAAGAAATCAGGTCTACATTTTTGCACGTGGGCATGCATTTTTAATTTCAGAGGAGGTCAGAGAAGTTCTTGTCCCTGAGAAGAGCACCATTAAAATCATATTATAGCATTGAAAACTCAATTCTGTTCTTTCTTTGACTTTGTTCACTACTCAGCAAAATGTCTTCTTGTTAATTATCGACTTCATCATCGAGGGACAGTTTAATCACAAGACTGTCTGCAGTTCAGGCTATCACAGCAGTGCTAGCAGGGATTTTTGCACTGCACTTAATTGGCCAGGTAATTAGAATACAAAATCCTTAATTGCTCAGTTACCAAACATAAACGTGCAGCACACAGTGCTTGACTGGCAGAGGACTTGGGGGAACCAAGGCAGCTGCCAAGTGCCAGCTTTTCCTTCTTCCCAGCACAGCAAGCAGCACGGGTAGCTTACTGAACCCCTGCTCTCCTCTGGGCTGGGGGGACACCTTTTATTCTGTGCCATAAAAAGACATGCAGCAAAGAGACTATGTTTCAGGACATCCAAATCTACTTGAAAATAAAACTATAAATCCAGGACTTTTGAAAGGCAGAGGAAAGCCAGCATCCTGTCAGCAACGGCCAGTCAGGCCAATATATGTCAGAAACAGTAACACTGCCCAAATTGACAGCACTCTGGTGTGGCACAGGCTGCTCTTACAGGCCGGGAACTTCTTAAGGATCTTTATGGTCTGAGCTACAGAGGTTTTCAGCACATCATAGTATAAATGGAGGGTGCAGTGTTCCCTTGCCCTGATATCTRTGTTATGGGTAATTCAAAAGTTGCCATAGTTGGTACTTTAGAGCAAGAGGTACACATGACCATAACACGATTTCTTTCATCTACTGATGGACAATATGAAATGCTACCACAAAACTATCTAGATTACCAGCTCCCTTCACTGGAATTCACAGCTCTGATACTTYGTAATCTTTGTCTTATTTTTACGCACAAATGCAAAAAGCATTTGTGGCCTGTGTGCATTTGTTCACATGTTCCTTGGTCAGCACTTCCTTCTCCTTCAGCTACACTTCCAACACTTGCTTTGCTTTCTTCAGGTATATTTAAAAACATCAGCATCTACTCGTGTCAGTAGACTAAAAAGGGCTATTTTGTAATCACACCTGCTGTGGCAAGATCCATTATAGAAGCCCATTTCAACACTTATTCCCACTTCAGGTTCCCTTTTTTGCAAACACAGTCACCAAACCAGTATGCAGCACTCTGCATTAGACTCCGTTATTGTTTTATGCAATTATTTAGCAATTGTTTTAYACAATATTCTTCTCTCTTCCAGAAAAATCTTCACCAGTCTTGTAGCTGACTGCTCTGGCAGATAACACACACTCTCTCAGCTCTCTCTTACACCTTCCACTTACAGCCAATAATCCCTGTTTGGAACACAAATTCTTGCTATGCTCCATGCACCAGATTTTTCATTTTCTGCTACAGTTATTGCCTCCAGAATTCCAGTCCTAAAGGCATCAAATTCTTCTTTACTTTATTCCACTATTACATTAGCAATGCCTTTCAAACCTATGTGGTCACATTTATTCCACTGATTCTGTGTTTCCTCCTCTGTCTATAGGCAATGACCAATAAATTTGTGTATCAGTTTGTCCAGCAATCCTGTGTGTTTCTCACTGCTCCTCCTTCAGGAGATTCTCTCTTCAGTTTGTGAGAAATCCACAGTCACCCACACAGGCTTTCCAAAAGGCAACTACAATTTGTTTGTATAGGAACAAGATAAGACATCTCCAGCCATAGAACTGATAAAAAATGTTTGGCTTTTAAGACAAGGAAGCTAATTCTTTTCCATGTTTCTAAATTAAACCTTTCTCTAAGGAAAAAACATAACAGTGTGAAATTCTTTTGCAGACAAAGTCTTCAAGAAAGCYGCTTTCTGGGTGAGAACAAAGGAAAGTTTTGCAAGAAGCAACTAATTAAATTCCTTGTTACCTAAGTACCCTGGTTCTGCTAAACCTGCAAATGATTCTTGTTGGAAGGAGAAATCATGAGCCAGACAATCATTAAGCAAATTCAATAAAGTTTATATCATTCAGATATAATCAGAACCTACTAGTTCTTCTCATTGTAAAGTGTTTGAAAAGCACAGTGTTTATAGCAGGGAGCTTAGCACCCCTTCTTCTATTGCAAGGGACAAAAGATAGAAKACTGGGCTCTCCATTTCTTTGTAGATTCAATTCAGAATAAAACACTTCGCTACAGCCTAAGGACCCCCAGCAGTAAATGCATAGGATACCTTTTACTGGGCAAAGACAAACAGCCTTTAATAAAGAGATCCAGAAATGCGTAAATCTGTGCACACACTGAAACAGCAGCACTTTTGACATACCAGTGTCTTGTATTGAAAACACAAACAATTCCTAAAAAATTCTATTCCAGGTTCATATAAAYTCACAGTCATTAACACAACCAGATGTTTTAGATCATAGTGTTAGATCAAATATCCTGCTGGTATTAAGCAAATTATTGCCTTGAATTATTTTTCTTGATAAGCAGTTATCCTAATGTGGGAACTGCTCCTTAAYAAACAGACAAAACCCTGAATTTCAGTGGGGCTGTTATAACTTACCTTAAGGTAGTTTAAGAAGTTACCCACCAGCTAATTTGTTTGAGCATAAAGGATGAGCTAAACACCTGGATGAAAAGAGCCAAGCTTTCAGAGAAGATAACCATACACATTACATGWGAACAGGACTTACAAGACCTTAGCACTCTTAAACCAGCCAATTTTTTCATATTTAACCACATAATCATGTTCCACAGCTTTGGCTAAGCAACCTCTGCTTATGGTTGTATTTTAACTCATATTAATTTAACAGTTACTCTTTCTTACTAAAAAAATTGGTAACTTTTTGACACCTGAATTACTGCACCAAATCCAGCCAATTAAGTCAGTACTTTATATCAAACTTAATTTATACCAACAACACTTCCGAAAAGTTATTTTGTGACAACAGGGGMATAGACATTAAAAAAACAATCTAAAGGTAACACAAATCAAATCAAGAAACTTCATCCAGCTTTACAAGTTTCACATCACCATTGTATTGTTACTTAACTAAGTACAGKTCAAGAATGTTCTCATTAACCTACAAGAATTATGAAAATACACTTCTGTACTTAACAAAAAGAAGAAAAAGAAATGATAATTTGAGACTCCAGATTAAAAAAAAAAAATCCATTCTCACTGGAATCTAATGGACTCTGGAAATCCCTGATGGTAATCTCAACCCCACAAAATTCARTATTTCTTCCAATTATTTTTCTACTTTCAGAAATAAACCATATGCTACTCCCAGTCTAAATACCTGTCCATCCTTCCYTCAAGGACAAATGACTAAGACACTCTTGAAATACAGTATATTTGAAGTACTTGGCCTACCTAAAAAACCCCTGTGATATGAAAAATTATTCCTATTTCACTGAGTATTTTGTACTTTGCAAAGTTACTATCTCTTCTTTTTTTGCTACAGCTATGCAGTCATACCAGGAGGACAAACTAACATAATTTATCATTAATCCCCAGCCCTCCAGTCTTTACTGACTCTGGCMTATTCTATTTACCTTTGTGTCTCAYTGTAATATGATTTCAATTCAGTGATGAAACATATTTATTTTGAATTAAGATTCAAAACTAGCCAAGACAAATGCTAGTAAACCCATGGCTTATATCATGATCTTGAGTCAGGAAATAAGAAATAAAAGTTTAATCCAGAAATGAGCTAGGATTTAACTCTTTTCTGAAACCACTGCAGCAAGACCACTCTTACTGCATTTAGMAACAATTAATTCTCAAAGCCAAAACAGCTGCACATTGCTGATGCTCTCCAGATGCAAGGTAAGGAATTAAATCACGGGATAATTCAATTGGAAAATTGCTTGTAATTATGGAGAATGCAGCGTCTGCTTGACTCCTCGTGGTGATTGGTAGTTGCTTTAAGAATAGTGAGGTAGTCTGTGCAATGCATGGTGAATACAAATAAGTAGCTGTGTTATGAGAAATCTCATTTAGTTTCACCAAGATATGGTTTTAACCTGATTAAAACTGTATTTGCTGACATTAATGATAACCCATTTTCACTGTCCCATTACTGCCAACKGCCCACAGTCACTTGGACACAGAACAGCAATATTCACTGATAGCACCTTGCCTCTAAAGGAACTCAGAGTACTTTTCAAACATGCAGAACATGGTTCTACCCTAAACAATGACCCAAATATGTTGGTGTGTCTCACCTCATTTAAAATACATGCATGCAAACAGCCTTGTTCTAACAGRTGATTTGAATCCCCAATGCCACAAGGCTGACAAGTGCTGGAAATGAAGGATGGCTCTCCTTCACCTCAAATATTAAAATTCTCAATAGCAACAGAAGAGAAGGCTGCAACAAGGTCAAGTCAGACACCCTTTAGTGGTGACAGCATGGAAAAATCCAGAAGAAACTGGTCTTTTGGATTGACAGTTACCAGTGGAGGAAAGGAGCCATCTTGTCATCTCTAAACTGAGCACATGTACTCTGAAAATAACAGGATGATGCAGGGTTTTACTGTCTTTTGTTGAATAATCTTACCAGAAATGATCCTAATTAGCATTACAACATATAACAAAGTCTGCTCAGTATTTTAAAGTTGGCAAACTGAMGGACAAAATGACTGCTGTATATGATCACATTCCAACAGTTAGTGATTGGGAATGCTAGTGAATGGGAAAAACACCTGAAAACACTAATTTTCTGTTTCATGGTTTAACCATTAAAACAYACACCTCTTAGTGTATAACACTCCAATTATGGTAGCAGTGGTTACTATAACATCATATTATCTCTTCTWTAGCTACTGAAATGCTTGCCTGGGTTGTTTGGTTGTTTTTGCTGTTTTTTTTTTACTTTAAAAAGCTTTAAAAGAAAAACCATCAGGGAACAAGAGATCAATTATTTACAAGTTGCTTCACAAATCAATCATCCAGTATCAAAGCCAAAGTTCTTATTTTTAGCAGTATTAACTACACAATAATTAAAATTGATTACAAAGTCACAACCCCTCATTAAGTTGCTGTCAATTGAGAGAAAAATTCTTCAAAAGCAATTTTTTTCTTTAAAGTGATTTAAAAAGATACCCATCAATTAAAGAGACATCTGGTAATATGGAAAAGGTGATAAATTGTCTCCTTTTCTCAGTGCTAGTACTTTGTAGACCAAAGGTAGTGCAGAAGAGAAATCCTCATAGTCTCATCTCCTCTTGAAAAGGAGAACAAACAGCCTTGTGTGGGGCCACAWGGACCCAGCTGTGCAGAGGCACAAGTCTTGCATTTCAATCTAACCAAGTGCTTAAGCACATTCTGAATTATTTAAACAGTCCTCAGAAACAGAGTTCTTTGCATGTTTTTCTGTCACACAGCAGATACTGGACTTTAGTTTCCCTAACCTTAACTCTACAGCAGTTTTTCCAGTAACCAGATAAGCTGTTGTTTCTACAAGACACAGCCCCTTTGCTGCTCTCCTAGTTTTTTTCCTTCCTTTGCCATACACCATACACCATTGGCTTAGAATTTAATTCTGTAGAGAAATAAAATTGTGAGTCCCACCCCCTTAATGAAGTTTTCYAAATTGCAAAGGAGTTCACAAAGTATCTTTCCTCCCTCACAACCTTGTCTCACAAGCCTGAAGTGCAGGTTGCCGAGATGCTGTTGACTTAAGTTGCCAGTCTAATGCCARCTCTGCAAGGGATCAAAGATGATCACCTGGGTATCTCTCCCACAATCATGATAATAGTCATGATCTGTGCAGAGCCAAACCTCACTCTGGCCTTTCCTCTGCTCCCCTACCCCAGGCAGTAAGTGCAGAACATCCAGATAGTGAACAAATTTCCCTCAAGGATACAAAACATGCAGAGCTGGGAAAAAGTGGCACAACTTTAACTCCTCACAGTTAACAACCCAGCAGGCATCTCTAAGGTAAGAAAGGCATGAGACCCCATGTTTAAAATAAATCAACCAATCAAAAATAAACAACAAAAAAAACCCACAAAGGCACACCATAACAAACTAACAAAAAAAAACCAAACAAACAAAATAAAAAAAAAACCAACAACCCAAACCGAAAAAAAACCTAACCCAAATTCAAAAAACCTCCTGGAAAACAAAAACCCAAACATGGCAAAAAAAGCCCTTACCTGTCCTGACAGAAACCTACCCCTGTAAATCAGTGGAAAGAAATGGAAGTGCTCAGCTTCAAGCAGCACTCATCTATTACACAAGCATTCATCAAAGCAAATGCACGTTACCAACATTATTGGAAGCATATTAGCTCTCACGATTTTGCAAGGATATTTCTCCTCACTGCAAGGAAAAGCTAAACAGCAATTCTCAGCATTTCATCTGCAGTGAAACACCCTTTAGTCCTGTCACCAGGACTGGYAAAAGCTCAGTGTACAACAGAACAGGAGGTTTAGTGTTAATGGAAGCCAACATTCAGTTTCTAAATAGTCATGATTTTAACTTTTAGTTCCTGAGTATTCTTTAATTTTAAGGCAATTGGGAATAGTACCCAAGTAGTACCCAAATATTCCAGAAGTCTCCATATTCAATTCAGCCTTACATGTAATAAAAATCATTTCTTGGACAGCAAACACCTGCCATTAACCATCCACTTTGCAAGGTGACCACAGAGAGAACTGCCTGCAGCAAGYCAAGCACTGATTTTGAAAAGGCATGCAGTACATTTTAATCATCTCTTGCTTCAAAGACATTACAATTATCACTGGCTTTTTTCAGTGTAACTGGGATCCAGATTTTCTTTTCTCTAATTAGGTGATCAAATCCTTCAAAGATAAAACTCTTTCTACACCATACTCACCTTTCTCCATTGCTGGATAAGACAATCAGCTGCATATGCTACACTAGTAGTCATACTTAAATAAATGCCCTTAAAGAAATTTGGTATTAAAATGTTAATTGTTGCTGTTCACCCAGCTGTTGCCACCTATTGCAAATGGCCTGGCATCTTTACTAAATAGTAGATTTTAGAACCTATTCTTGCTTAACAGATACCCCTATGCCTTGGTTAGTTATTGATAAGGTCATTATTTTGGTAATTAGCTACAGTTTCTGAATGAAGTAATACAATTATTTTAATCTGGTTGTATTCTTGCTTTTTGCCCTTAATGATAAAACAAAGATTAACTATTCAAGCTATTAGTTCCTCGGAAATCTTGATTTGTTAATAACATGATAACATTAAATACATTGCACTTAGACAGCTGGATAGGTAAACCAACAACTACAGAAGTAAAAGATTTCCTTACTGTGCAATTGAGCACTGAGGTTACCAGAACAATCTTTTCTTTTCCCCCAATCTAAGAAAGGTCAGTATGTAAAAATCCAAGCTGTATTTCACAGAAAGCTTTCACTTCTAATGAAGTGACCTCGTTGACATGTAGGATCAACTCAGGCAGGCARAGCCTGCCCTATCCATAACTGGTAGTCTGAAAATCWGTAAATTTTTAGAGCAGTCAAATATAAAACATCCTCTRCCTCYTCCTCCAATACTTTCAGACMTTCAGGAAAAWCAKRGTGGAATTAAACCTGCATCATAATRATGTTTAACATGGGCTTTTTGTTTCCTTCACGCTCTGAATAAACATCTTGAAAGCAGAACATCCTTGACGGCTTTTCTCTGGGCTTTTCTCTGATAAACAAAACTGTGACAGGTGAAAAGAAGCTGTGATCCAACCTTTATTAAACTGTTTATATGCCTTGCAAAGTTCTGAATGACTGCTAGAGATGCCTATCTGTGGTAGGAAGCTAAACACTTCCCTTCATTGCCTGACCTTTCCACTTCCCCACTGGAGCACATGAAAGCACCAACATGTGCCCCACTGAAAACAGCACACAAGGTGAATTATTGTAGTTCTGTCCTTCATCACATTTATCCCTTTGACACAGGCAGTGGCAAGTAACAAATCTTCTGCTTCTGCTGTTTGARCATCTTTTCAAATGTGGAGAAACCTACTCACTACCTTTTTTATTCATGTTTGCTCAGGYAATTTAGAAAGACTTCCCCAGAAGAGTGGTTAGATTTGCTCACAGATATCGAAAGAAGAAAAAATGCAGAACAATGGCCAAAAGCCCACTATTACATTTCTTGAATTCTTAAGGAAATGCCATTTAGAATTAAATGATGCTTGCCCCTCTCATCTATTGTGACACTGGAGCATTCAGGTAACAAAGCTGGCTTTCATTGACTTTACAACTGATAGGAGCCATTAATGTGAACTATAAATGATTTTTTTAAAAAAAATGCAGTATTTTCATTATAACAAAAGATAATGTCTCGTATTAAACTTTTTTAAAATCCTGCTTAGTTGGGGAAGGTAAAACTTGAAGGTCAAGCATTTCTAAAATGTTTGCATTTGATAGATGAGAAAGCATCAGCTGTTGAGACTAAAGGGACTCACAGGGACTTAGAGAAAGCGATTTCATTACCGTAAGCGAGACACACAACTTAATTTGTTGCACAAAAAGGAAGTATTGCTCAACACAGGAATAGGGTCTAGGACTGGGAGATCCCAAATCAACAAGGGGATACTGCAGTATGTACCCCAGCAGACAACAAAATATCCTATGTTCTATTGCTCCCCTGAATAGAGTCTATGACACAGAATGCCTGAACAGTGAGAGAATATCTGGGGAAGTCCAGCCATCAGTTTTCTTCCCTCTCCTGCTCTCCCAGTATGGCCATTCTCATCTTCATGCATTATACCATCTGTTTAATCACWGTGCTCGCAAAACAAGCAAACAAAGAAAACAGATGAAACTTCAGGGATAGCTTCTAGCTCATAATTGAAAGGATGATTATTCATTAGAATCTAGGCAAGTTGCTTGGGGCCGCCAAAACAAGCATTGCAYGGTATTATGAAATTGGTTTTTTAAGACAGAAAACAGAATTCTCATTAAGTGTCTTGTCTTTAACACTGCAACCTCCTTTGGTTATTTTGAGTGGGATAAAATAAACATGCTCAGTTTAACTTTCTATAAGAGAAAAGTACTAAGTAAGCTGAGAGGTTTCACCCCCTTCAAGGTAAAGGTAAATAAAGTGACTTTGGTGACCTTTAACATTAACAATTCCTGTAAGATTTAACCTCTGTAGACATGGCTAGGGGAGTACTTTATGCAACGCCTCTGAATTAGTACATGCAACTGTGTCATCCCAAAAAAGAGATATTACAAAAGCACTGGTATCAATATATCATTTACAGACTTAAATCTAAACAACCCAAATTTCATAAGAAAACTAAGATCAGAAATACTAAAAATCAATCTTCTCTTCACCCAAATTTACTGGGCAAAATTGTTAAACTGTACTTGCGTTTAGCTTCATCTACCCTAGGATCCTGACCGAATCATACTTTCTCTATCACAGTTGGAAATTAACARTTYCTTACCTCTGATTAATTAGMWSGACTTTGTTGTTGACAAGAGAACCMGTAGYAAAACCTCTTAGCTTTTACAGTTCTGTGACTCCTTAATGTATTGATCCAAGCATAGGTGTGTAAGATAGCTACTGCATATCACTGATGTGAAGAATAACTGCAAAAATATTCCAGTTCTTGTCAATTTGATGATACTTTTAACRTAATCTCACAAAATGGTTGGGTAGAAAATCCCACGTGATAACATCTATTCATTWTAAGTGGAGCAAGCCAATTTTGTGACAAAAATATTGGGGAACAGGCCCCCACCAATTGTTAGTACAAGTGCAAGGGATACAAGCTTTGCATAGCAGGGAAYACAACTCACCTTGGGCTACTGATTTACTACACTGTGCTTTAGTTTCTCTTTGACATCAGGGAGAAACCATTCTCTCAACTGCTCAAAACCATGTAAAGTGCCTTATTTAGCAGAGCATTCTCAAAGCCTCCTAGGTAAAGTGCTGAAGCATCCTGGATTATTGTAATATTTGGCAATGGATGTAGTTGGACCATGGTTGGTAAGGATCAGCAAAATGCAGCTGAGGGGCTGCCAGGTCCACAGTGTCTTGCTGATACTCCTTTGCCATACACTGTATTTTTGCATACAGAGCCATATGTGTGATCTGTCATGACACGGTAAAAAAATAAACACACAGAAAATAGAAAGAGCAGGGAGGCCAGAAAGAAATCAAAACTACCCAATAACTTATTAATTCATTGAATATTCTTTTGCACAAATGTGAGTTTTCTATGCTTAAAAAGTTTAATTATAAAAGCCCTCTGAACACAAGATGTGCAGGGACATACAAAAGCATTTGCTGAAAAAGGGCATTGTCCCAATATTGGGGGGGGGGAACTACAAATGTGTGTTAATCCAGTAGTCTTTTCCTATAAAAAGGTCAAACACCACCAAGAGCAGCACACACTTCCCTCCAACTGTCCTTTTAATATGCCTCTCATCTTGCCAAGGAGAAACTGTCATTCGGAGTGAGAAAGAGACCATTTTACAACCCATTTATTCTTCATTGTCTCTGCCTTTTCTGGATATACTTGTTGGAGTATATTAGTCACAGGTATGCAGCAAGCCATTAAAGCATGCTAACATCTGATGCACACCAAAATTAATTTTTCTTCTTCAGCTCAGGAAACAGACTGCTGAGGGTTGAGTTGCAGGCAARCCTTCACTGAATTAAGGAATGAACAAACAAGATTACTAAAATCAACAAACCCACGTGCTTCTCCATAGTCTGTATAAATACATACCTACTGTATAAACAAACACACTGTCCTACAGCAAGACAATAATTTGCCTCTTTAGAGCAGGCTCATTAAAGGGAAATAATTTTCCAATAACAAAGCACAAGTGTTGTACTAATGAGAAGAGCAAGTTGCAAAATGCTGGGAACACCTGGTCCATTTTTTGTACTGACAGAGCACGAGCTGGAATCCACTCCTTATAAAAAGGCTGTATTTTTCTTCTCCACAGCCCAATGGACTCTGGAAACAACTTTGGTTTGCATTTAGTGCAATGTTGCATAAATTCCTATGAGTATGTGTTGTAACACTCGATATGTCTATGTTCCCAAGTCGAATATCACAATCTAAATCTCATCTAAAACAGCCAGAAATATTTGCTGTAAATAATATTTTTTATTGTAACCCTCATCATTGTATACAAAGAACTAGATAGTCATCCCTACAAATCCATATATTTCTCATTCGCAGTAAGACTGATGAATAATTTTCAGTCTGTGTTACTTCCAGATCTCACTTAATTCTTCCAGTATTCCACTTGTGGTATGCAGCTGATCCTTCAACTCACCCACARCAATTATTTCCACTGACTAAATCTTAAAGAGGAAAATAACTAATAGGAAACTGAATCCCACTTGAACTAAATAAAAGTACAAAAGTTCACAAATCTTCATGGGATACCTATAGTTTATCTGAAGGTATATAAATAATAAAGCTCGAGTGGCTATCACAGCAGTATCTTTTTAAGGATTCAACCATCTGGATTGAACCTTTGCACACTAGAATGATTCACATCCTTCTCCAGCATTAGAGAGAAGGATGCAGTAAACMTTCAGGTTTGCAAGTTTTTTTGTCAAAGCTTGCGATAGGTTCAAAAACATTTTTCTTCCACATAGAAATTCTCCCGAGCAAACAATTCTTGGTTTGTTGTTTCTTTTTCCAGGCTTACAGTGTCAACATCTCAAACTCCATGTAATGATTTACTAAATAAGAAATACCTCTGATATCTTGTTCAAAAGACACATAAGCTGGATCAATTCTGTGAGATCAAAGCATATCCTCAAACCAGTACAAGAATTAATGTAAAGGRAAAACTTTTGTCTGTCTGGTGTGAGCCCAGCCACTCTCCTTTCTCTTATTCTTTTCCCCGGTAAATAGTTATCTTTTTCTGAGAGAATTTTTYCYCCCATTTTTTTGGTGGAATTTTAASTATTTTTTTCTGCTTGAGTTCTACATGAAAAATAACTTCTCATCTACTTAWTACTTGCAAGCCCACATTGATTTATACTCTACTGTTTTGTTAATAAAGTGATAATCTGAAACAAAATATTATTTATTATCTTTTATTATCTGCTTCATTCTTCTTTGTCTGAGGAATCATAAATTAAAGTCAACAGCCATTTTATAATCCTGCAGTTCATTATCCCCCATTTGCTAATATGCTCAGTGCCTTAGCCTTGCTCCATTTCTTTAGTAATAATTACAAAAATTAAAACCACATTAATACAATATGCAGATACTTCTTGTTTTAGAACTTACATAAGAGCTTTTCAACTAATCAGTGGATGGTTAGGGCACTGTCCTCATTCATCTCCCACTTCCCCTGCCATCCTTCATGAAAGTTTAATCTACATTTTCCATTAAGAAGTTGTCTCAACTGATGCTCACATTTGCAGGGTGGCTTTTTTATTTTAATTTGAAAAGGTGGTCATACCTCCACAATTTCTCTCTTCATCTGAAATTTTTATCAAGTAGTTGCTTATTTTTCTGTTCCTGAAATCTTCAAATCACAGAAGCAGAAATTTACTTACTTGATCTAGAATCACAAGATTTAAAGAGGAGCAGGCAACATGCTTGCACAACCATAGTCAGGAGTGGTCAAGACTCTAATCTTTCCAGTTTAAAACTGCATTTGTGGCTAGAAAAAGATCATTCTGACATTTGATCCCATCTGGACTCAGTTTTCGTGCAGTTGTTTAGGGTCTGGCTGCTACTGGGCCTGCCTTCTTAAATACACAGGATTAACTTTGTACCAGTGGTTCTCTYTTCCTTGTAAGATTTGACTTTGAGTCCCAGCTGTGGTCTCAGACCAGGGACCACAATTACTGCCCTCCAAAGTCCCCAGGCAACAGAGCATTGCAGGAAGCTGAGCCAGTGCTTCTCTGGAGGAAGGAAAATAAAAGCATTGCAATAAGGCAACAGGAGAGGTGATTTCTGAAAAGTGCCACTTTCTGATGGCTGTTAAACCATCCCTGATGGATGTCAAAATCAGTGCTGCATCCTAGAAACCCCCATAGTACAGAAATACCTGGGTTTAACTCAAGAGTTGAGAGGCATATAATTTATGGCTGGTTTGACCCATTTCAGGTTTGTCAGAGAGGCAAATGACTCTGCCTTGAGCATGACAAAAACACACATCCACCCAGCTGAAAGTGCAACTTCCTTGGTCTACAAACTCCTTCCTTCTAACCACAGACAGGGTTGTCTCACCTGCCTCCTCAGGAAATATTGCCACAGTTGCAAAATCTCCAATTCCTCATATTTCATTACGATAGACTGCAGTGCATTTGCTGGTACAATATATTATGAAGGATCATGAATAATTAAAAATTAATCACACTTGTCAAAATAAATAAATGCAGTCAGTGATGCAGAATGCTTGAATTTTTTATAGCATCTTTTTGCTTATTCATGAATTAAAAGAAGTCCAGTAATCCACAATGGATTGCCTACTCATTACAGCATGTACAAGCCCAATTCAGATCCCAACATGGGAGGTTTTCCTGTCAATCTTTAGCACATCAGTGGAACTTTAACCTTAAATCTCTGACCCTGCAGAAAGTTACATAAGTTAGACTTGGAAATGTTAGTAACTCCAGCAGATCTTCAGGGGCCTAGCTGGCAGATACACCAGCAGATCTGTCATTCAYTGGTCTGCTAACAAGATGGGGGAGAATGGAGGAGAGTGAAACATTTTAGCACAAATTTAAAAACCAAAAACCTTGATAGCCTCCCTTCTCTACATTTCTATAGGCAAACAGTCCTGCACTTCTTCCTACTCAATATTTTTGCATGATTTGATAGCATTCCCAAGGCTTCAACAGAAGTGCAAATAATATTAAATGTTTAAATAGCAACTTTTCTGACTCTCCAAATTGGTCCAAAACTCTTAGTTTTCCACTCTTTTTCAAAGGGAATTTAAACTGGGTGGGGACACATCATGACACCAGCCCTACCCAACCCAAGACCCATTAACTTGAAACACCAGGCTYTGAAAACCGGTGGAAATACATCGGAAGGAATATGGGAACAGGGAGAGTGAACGGTTGTCCCTCACCATCCCTGGCCTTCAGGGACCTGTCACACAAGAATTTTCTGAGCCAGAAAAGTTTGTGTAGAAAATTTAGTAGCTGTAAGTAGTTTTCTCCCCTGCACATAYCCTGTCAGTTTGCATACCCACAGGTTTCAGCAACAGCAATATCCTGGTAAGAAAGTTGCACAGTTTCAGTGTTTATTACATACTGAGGGATCTCCCTTTGTTTTGCCTGACATCCACTAATTTCACTTGATGCTGTCCAATATTGTAGTAGAAGAAATATCAAATATTCCTTCTGTACTCATCCTTCAGTCCTTTACAAATCCTTGGGAGTTTATAAACCTTTATGCATATTTTATAAAGATTTTATAAGTTTCTGTGAWTTCTATACAACCCTGCATGTATTCCTTTAGACGCCTCTTGTAGGCAGGGTAGCCATAGTTAATTTAAGTGTTCCTAGAAGACAGACATTACATACTTTGGATCATCTTTGTTTCTATTCTTTTAAAAACTTTCCCAGAAGATTTTTRATGCATGGGATCTAGAACAGAAGACTGAGTTCTAAATACAGCTTCAACACACCTTAATACCGTAGCACACTTCTTATTTTCTACTCCCTTCCCAGTAAGCCCCCAATCACATTTATTTTGTGACTGCCACTGAGTTGATGATTTCACAGCTCTATTCTTACCTCTAAATCACCTGAAGTGACAGTAACCAGCTCAGAATCTGTCTGCATATATACCAAACTCTGATTGTCTCTCCCACCACCTCAATTCAAATAATCTGCACTAAATTTTACCTGCCACTATTAGCTGGTTAAGCATCCCTTTTCAATTCCTGGCAAACTAGACCTTCAATCTTTTACCCTGAATAATTTAATATCAAACTCTGCCACCTCACCATCTATTCCTATCCAGAAGATCAATGATTTGTGTGACAGTACATGCTGAACATGCCAAATGAGTGGATTGCTCAGCTGTGACTGTAACCAGATGCTGAGAGACCAGAAGTTGGTTCTTACCCTAGGAGGCTTATTCTGATGTTGACTTCCAAATTCTTGACACTGAACTGTATCATGCTGCTGGGACAGGGGCAAAAATACAGATGTTCTTCCAATGTCTCCCTTTGGGAGACCTATGATTTTCTACTGAACATTTTACAGAGACTCATCTGAAGCCAAATGAATCATACCAGAGGCATTTGTCTCTATCAGTATCTTGACATGACTTGATAACCAAGTGACAAGGATGAGCTAAACCAYCCCAAAATCTTGTTAAGCTATCTGTTTATCTCTGTGCATTACTGTCTGCTAAGGAGATGAAATGAGATTGAGATAATTGCAAGTACAATTTGCAGGAAACTGTGGGGGTTGGAACTACTGTGCTTAATTATTTCAGATTGAAACAGACCACACAACTATCTATGCYAAACAGCTGTAATTAAAGTGATTTAAAATAGAGAGATGCTAGCTCCAAGTGTTGATTTTCAAATGAGTCTTTACACATGCAAGAGTTACAGTCATCTATGAGTTGCAGACCTGCAGCTCTACTTGAAAAAAATTACCACTATGTCCAATATGCCTGGTAATTTAAAAACACAAACAAACACACACACAAGCAAATAAACCACACAAAATAATCCATCCTAAAACCCCCGCAAATCTAAATCCACTTAATCAATTTGACACTGGTTACCTGCCCCTCAGAATAGAAGAAAATAGCASAACACAAGATTCAGCCTAAACTGCTTATATTCCAGATGAAAAATCCCACACTTSGGCCTTAGAAATGGAATTTTAACCCAACAACTAACTGGAAATCATAAACCAATACCACCTCTGGTTTTGGTTTACAGGGCCAACAGTCTCACCTTGTCCTGCTTTGACAGCTATATAAAACTGAGTACAGACAAAGTATGGCTTTACTGAAAGGAATCCAAAAGAATCACACATTGACAATGTGTAGAATGATGGGGATCTGGCCAGGATCTTTACCTGGAACAATAAATGYAATTCCTTGTGGGTTTTCCCCATTTTTCCCCCACTCCAGCAAAGCGACAGCTACTCTGCTCAGTTCAAAGTAAGGTTTTAACTCCTAAATTTCAAGGGCAGCCAGCTCACACTAGAATTTAAGAAAAAGGAAGAACAAAACAGACATTTTGATTTACCTCAAACTTTCCCTGAACTGCATCTTTGTAGGAAGATATTTAGTATACGTGTGTATGTTCATTGATGTGGAAATTAGAAGATATTTGCATGCAGCACAAATGTTGTCCATCTGCTTTACACACGACACAGATCACACCAAAATGACKTGGTCTGCTGATGAATCAATGGGCCTTAAAAGTTAATTTATAATGGCTATCCGGGGAAAAGTACTTTACTATTGGTATGGATGAGAAAACAGATTATGAATGAAAGCAGCATGGAAAATTTCCTCAACATTTGCCTGAACACAAGAACTGCTACAAGAAGTCAGACTGCAACTCTGCAAAGTCAAATGCTATCTCTAATACTGGCTACTAAGAAAATGATCCTCTTACCTGCAGCCCTCTGTGTAAGAGACTTCTTGACTCTAAACAGACTATTGAATTAAATATCCAACAATGAATGTATTCTGCAAGAATTCATCTGAACTTTCTTTAAACTTATGCACACTGCTATCCCCAGAACAATAATTCATATATTTTACTAGCACCATTTATTCAGGTACCACATGAAAAATGCCTCCGCTCACTTGTTCTAAATCTGGAACCCACCAACTTCACTGCTGCTTTCTACTGCTGTTCAATCTGCATTTTAAAGATTTCTAACCCCTGTCATTGGAGATTGACTAGAGAATCCTCATTTGGTTTCCCTACTATGGAAACTGTATCATTCATATCCCTTGAAATTTTTGTTTTCCTTCCTTACACCTCTTTTTTTCCCAGATAAAGTTTGTAGTTCTAATTCCCCTGTTTCCATTTTTGTATGYCCATTATCAGCAACATCACCTTCCAGAGAGAGGTCCCAAGCAGGTGTCACTAACAGCCAAAAGGATGTTAGGATTATTTTTCTGCTTTCCCAGGATTAGAAGAGCACAAATATATCTGAAACTCTTTTCAGAACTTGTAATCTTAATGAAATATGCTGCTGTTCACAGATATGATCATAACCAGGAAAAGTAATTCCAACAGACCAAATTTTCTTCCAAGAAAGGAAAAAAGTCTGTCGYACTCCCATGTTTTGAGACCTCCTAGCTCTCTTTAGAGACAGAATCTTTTTTCTTCTATTAAGGACAAAGTCCATATTTTGTTTTCTTACCAAACAAAGGATCTAAGCCCTGGACAAAAGGATATTGCCTAAAATGGTCTGYAAATACACAAGTGGTAAACAGGACCTAAAGTAAAGATAAGGCCAGACTCTTCCAAACACTGAATGACCTTAAACAGAAGCACCATAGTACAGTTCTCATCCAAATATCATCCATGGCATGGGTCAGCCCAATTTGGATTTTACACAAGGCTGAATTTGATACTTTTCTTCCCAGATACATGATGAAACTTGCCTTTAGATGAAAACAGATCTCTCCTGTGAGGAATGACCCCCTTTTGTTTGTCACCTTGGTTTCACTCATAGCAAAGGGACTATGGCTGTCTTTAGCATTTCAGGAGGATGTTTGTATGGGTGGAGTTTGGGGTTTTTCTGTAAGGGTTATTTTTGGGGGTGGGAGAAAAGGTGTTTTTATTTTAGAATTAACCACTACACTGATGGCATTACACAGTTTTATTCATCATACCTTTGGCTGTGCTCTCAGAGTGATCTCTCTCTGGTCCATCTGGGAGGTTGAGCTGTGAGATTTCTTCCGCACTCAGTCTGACCCAGGCATTGTTGGGGGTTTCCTGATCTTTTGAGGTAAAGGAATATTCCAGCTCACAAGGAGATTCAAAGTTGCAGTCAAATACTGGAAAAAGAAAATGGACACGAGAAATACCAGGTTAATTAAATCCTGCATCCTCTGTGCTGGAAAGTATGTGTATACATATGTGTGTATGCACACTCATTTTACACTTTGGTAAGTTAGGGCTTGATTTTTTCCATAATGAGGTAGAAAGAAATAGGGAATTTCAKAACCAGGCAGGCAAAAACAGGTCTGAAATGGGCCACACAGGAAGGTTYATTATGGAGGCAGCAGCAAATCAAAAGGAGTGCCCAAGAACCAGTAATTCCCCTTCASGACAGGTCAAAGGGCAGCTCAGGCTAAAGTAGGGAAAGGCATCATCTGAACTGAAAGGAAAATAGCTTASTCAATGGATAAAATGGGACAGAAAGCCAATCTCTTCTGGGATGCTGCTTCAAATTCAACCAGGAATTACATTGCAAAGACTCCTAACGTGATTCATGCCCATGTTGTTCCTCCTCAGAGAGCACAGGTCTCTACAAAGAGAGTCACATATCCTGGGCACATGGAATGTGCTGGAAGCTGTAGGGACCTGGAGGTGATATTCTGACCCCCTGGGTTTGAAACTCTTTCCTGAGACAACAGAAGCAGCAGAAACCTAACTTGGTGCTGCAAAACTTCAGCTTCCAGGCAGCACAGCCAGCAACTGCCTCACCTGCTTCCAAGAGAGATTTCTCTTTTCCCTTTCAGAAGCCCATTACTCTGCTGGTACAACTATGATTCACTTCCCAGTGTCCAGTTTATCACCACACCGTAGTTCAAGTTGCTTAACACAACATGCAGTGACAACCTGCAAGGATTTTAGTTTTAATTGTCAAAATCATGAAATTTTCTGGAATGCCCCGTATGCATTTGCTTTTGTCACCACAGACAGCACTCAACACAATATTCAGTAAGAGAAAGAAATTATTTCTGAACTAACTCAGTGTTTTTGAAAGCTAGACCCATTTGACACAGCCCAAGGTAAAAACACCAGCTGTTTTTCATAGTCTTCTAGTCTGACTTTCTGTCCTGCCATGCTATGCAGGTGAAACAAATAATCTGAATTAACATTAGTGAAATTAACTGATTTTTTAAAACTTCAATTATTTTCTCTATTAAACATCTAATTTCTTCATTGAGAGCACAGATTTATGTAGTTCAGCCTATTCTCCTGGTGATAAAATATTTTCTAAGCTGAAGTTTAATACTGTTGCCCTCCTGCTATACTTTTCCCAGCTATTTTGCCTTTTTAWCAGCAAGCTGCAAGCAACTGTGTCTTTTTTCCAGCTTATATTTTATTTTCTTAATCAGGTGCTTTATAATTCACTCAGCATTTAAATACTTCACAACACCAGGGAAACCATGTAACATAAGGAGTCCATTTACACCACAAGCAGCAATAACAAGGATTTCACACATTTCCTTAAGTCCAAATGCACAAGCCCCTATTCTCTTCAGGCCAACAAGTTATCAATATAAATTTCATGATACATGAAGAACACTCATTTTAGGCAGCAGGGAACTGTGGATATATTCATGCAGTTTACTACTGCAATATCGTAGTCAAACCTCAGACCACTTATTTCTAGTCCTTTAGATTACAAACCGCCCCCCCCCCCAAAAAAAAAAAAAAAAAAAAAGTTAAAAAACCCCAACCAAACAAGAAATAACCAAAAAAACCACAAAACCCAAACCAAATACTTTTTAAACTCTATGAAGTGTTAGGAGTCTTGTTAAACTTTGTACCTTAGCCCAGATGGACAAAAGAGCAACAAAACACTCAACTACACATTACAGAAGAYACATTATTTTTCCTAGTTCCAAGGAACACCTTGAGCCATATGTGTTTTAAGGCACTGTCAAAAAAACATGGAGGGGAGAAACACAGCCCATACAAGGATTTTTTTTTTTGATGGAACTCACTGGGAAAGCCCAGGCCAAGGACCACACATGGAAAGAACAATCATTTCAAACCAACTATTTCATTCTTTGTGCACTTCTCTTCCCGATCAATCTCCTATTTTCTCCAGCTTTCCAGCAGTTGCTGCTTGCTTCCCCTCSTCTCCTGGCCAGCTGCTGGGAACAGAGCCCTTTGTGCTCTCTAACCCTCCTGACCCAAGCAGAGAGCCCTTCCCAGACACCCACAAGGCTCTCTCATTCTTCTCCTCCAGTCCCCCCGACTGTCTGATTGTGGTGCCACAAGCACTCAATAGCCAGATCTGCTCCCCGCTTTGGTCTCACTTGCCAGAGTCCCCATGTCAAAAGAGAGCTATCAATCAGTTGTGGAGCCTTAACACAGCAGGCCTCTGACCTACAACTGGTACMACTTAATTGGGGTATGTGATTATATAACAGTCCCCACATTTAGTGTTATGACCCCTGCAGACAGCTAAAGCYTCTGCCTGAAGGAGGGGAAGAAAAGGCAAGCAGCAATGCCATTTCCTTCCCTGGCAATGAATAGCCTACAGAGAAGTGGACATGATCTAACATGCCTGCTGTGGTGACAGTGAATGTYCTTTACAACAGGTTGTTCCTTAGAAGAGAGGGAGATTATTTGGCTCACACGTCCCACAGTGCCTGTGATTTAGTGGAAATATACTTGCAACTTTTACATTATTCACTCACATCACCAGAATACTGGTACTGTTCATAGGCTCTTATTTAAATTAGCCCCGTATCAGACRCAAATTTCAGTGCTATTATCCTATTCAGTACAAAGAAATGATGACAAAGAAATGCTATCTGATGCAACAGGGAAAAATCTATGCAAACAGCATCCAGTCTTCTAAGGCTAACATTAACTTCCTACCCTCAGGCTTTCCTTCTTTCACAATGTCCTTCACTATTGACAATGTAATATACTTCATAAAAAAAGAATTATATACAATACCATTTTTTTCCACTGAGAAGCTGATCTTGGTGTGTTAGCTATTACAAGACCACATAAGCCACACTTGCAAATACAAAACCTTCATAATACTCGAATTGCTGCCGCAAATCACCTGCCATTTTTTACACCTCTGCATAAAAAAATAGTGTTTCTCCTTCCTTTTTCACTTTYGTCTTAACATTTAAAGGCTACATCAAGTTTATTGTTTTCTTGCCCAGTTAAGCACAGAACGCAGTAGCCATGTGTCTTTAAAAGCTGGATAAAGACCATTCTGCCTTTTACTGAAAAACCAAACACTGCAGGAAAGGCAATTAAAACTAACACAACGTCTACTGATTATTTTTTAAACCCACTATCAATATAAAYTGACTAGATACAGAGCTTTTAGACTTGAATACTGTGCCTACTCTGTAAAATGGGGTGCTTTTTTGTGATTTCTGATGATTTTCAGAATGTCACAGAGATTTAAAACAAGAATTTATGTCAGATCTACATTGACACTACAGATCCTAAATGCTCTATAGCAATTTAATGTCCATGTAGAAGAAAATGCAAAGTCTCTTTTTAAATAATAAAAAAAACGAACCCCAAAAAAATAGAACAAATGCCCAAAAAATACAACAAACACCCAAAAAATAGAACAAACAACACTTTGTCCAGCAATCTCTTTTATCTGCAACTGCTGGGCACAATAGAGGCAGAACAGATAACTTATTAGAAGTCTATTTCATCATCATTGCACCTTTCAAGAGAAACAATAGTGATGCTTATAATCAAAATAAGATAAAAAACTGTTTAAGCTAGTATGCAAAAAGATACAGAATATTAACCACAGACTGAAAAGCCAATTAAGCTACTATTCATTTGAAAAGACAGTGGAATCTGTGTTTGTCTGATGATATTAGGGTCTTGTGAGTGTTTCAATTTATTTATTTTTATCAACATACTTAACAACAATAATTTGTGCACAAATAACTAAAATATCTGGCAACCACATCTGTTTCAATTAAACTGATTAGATTAGAGCTTTCTAATACATGAAYGTCTAAAAATAGCAAAACACAGTAATCTGTGGGAAGCATCCTTTTATATTCCAGTAGGTCAAATTATGGACCACTCATTTTTTGGGTCATTTTGGATCGTTTGTGTAACCACACATCACAGAAACATACCTTATTTAGAACAAAAATAACCTAATTTAGAGAGATAGGTAAAGAACCTGTTGTTGTTAAGAAACTATTCTGATTATCCTTTCTTTAGCCACCCAATTAAAGGTTAGGTTTATTTGATCTAAACCCTCTCTCCTTTCAACCACAAAACTCTTACCAGCAGAGAGTTGGTTTCCTCTTAGGCAGCTCCTTTCTAGTTCTACCGTCTGACTTTAAAGGATCCTTTTCCCTCTTGGTCTGCTGACTTTTATAAATCACTCCTCCTCAATTACTCTCAGCTGAGCCTCCCTTTGACAGGGTGTGGTTGTTTTCTCACCACGCTGCCACAGCTGAGGGAGCAGAGAGGGGTTCCCTGTTCTCAGCAGCACCAGCCTCACCTGCACCTCRTCGACTCACACATGAACTAATTTATACTGCATTTACAGACAAATGCACAACGGAAAGGTCACTTGCACTGATCAAGTCAGGACCACAGTCTCCCTCAAGAACTCTCTCAGCAGCAGCAATTGCAACAGCAGTGTAGAAACAGATAAAATATTCTTGCACAGGGTGTCTTTTTTCAATACAAATATTGACAGATATTCCTGGTGGAGGAGACATAATTTAAATTGTATAGTAGAGATCTGCTCTGCTGAGTGAGCTTTGAGACCTCCATCAATACCCACTAACCTCTATTTTACTCATGTTATAAGGCCTATAAGCTTTTAATTTATGACAGGGAAATGACAAATTGATTTTCCAGTTATTAATCCKAGTGACAGAGCCAGTTCCTAAAGCCTTCCTATTCCCTCTGAGTACAAAAGGGTGCAGGGCATTCAATCTAAGGGTTTCAATTGCCTCATCAGGCCTTTCTGAATTTCTATTCACCAAACCAGGGTGCACATGTGGTGTGCCACAAAGAAGCCTGMAGCAATAAGTATTACTCCCTGAAAATAGAACATAAATAGAAGACACTGTGCTCTCTGGCTGTCAGCTCACCAGCCTGCTGAACACCCAGGAGGACCCAAATACAGTGTAGGTCCTTGGAAGTGAGCATTGCCCTGCTGGCACAAAGAAAAGGTGAAACTTCTTGCAAATGAGCTCCTGGTGCTGTGTTTCAGCTGTGCAACTGGAGGYACAGCAGCAATTTAAAAGGAGGGAGCCCACCAAAGGATGGAAGGGCACAGGAAAAAAGCCCAAAGGGAAAGGGAAAAGATGTTGGCAGTCACATAATTCAACAGGAAAAACAATTGCAGGGTTTAAGTGCCTTGCTCCTGCTGAGCAAGCAAGTCTGAAGAGACACTTCCACCTATTTCCTTCCATTGCCTAGCCCTGAGAAAGGGCAAACTGCACATTTTAAGGGATGCTCATGTCACGCGTAAACCTGCCAGGCACCCTGGCTCTTACTACCTTTAGCAAACGCTTGTGCCAACAATCACTGCCTGCTCCTTGGGCTGCTGCTCTGGRAGCTGACAAACATGAGAGCAGCAGCATGGCCTGGCAGGGGACATGGGGAGCCTGGGACGTACTCAAGAAGCCCCACAGCATCGCTGCATTCAGCACAGCTTTGGGGTCCATCCCATCTGATGAACCTCAGCCACCCAAAGTGCAGCAGTGAAGAGAACAGCTGGGCACCAYGCCAGCTGCTCTCCCTGCCCTGACACACAGCCTGTGCTCACCAGGGACCTCCTTTTAATTWCAAGCTACTTAGCACAAGTTAGTTTATCTCTCTCTGTGTGTCCTTCCTCTGCACCAGCAGGTCTCTGTGCTGACCTTGAAATTACTGACAGAGCTGCTGCTGTACCCTCACAGGGTTTCCAGGGCTCCTCAGAGCTTGCTGCCTGCAAGAAGAGCTCATTGGGGCCAGTTTCTCCCCAGCACCCAGGMGTGGTGCCTGTTGGGCAGGGTCAAGGCTGGTAGTGCCTGCACTGCTCATCCCTTCAATGCCCACCTTGAAGGAAAACCACTCAGGTTTCCCTTAGAATGGGCTTTATGGTTAGATTCCATTCTAAAGAAAAAAATTTAGAGGAGCAATACCTCAGGGAATACCCTAACAATATTCTGGGGATGCCCAGCACAGAGCTGCCTGTCACCCTGTGGAGCCCAGAGCACTCCTCATGCCGGATATATTTAAATTAATCCTCTGGGGAGTGAGCACAGCAGATAGGCCACTGCTTAGAGAAAATAGCAATAATGCAGCTATTCATTTATTTGTAAGGAGAATCGTAAAAATGACAGCATGTACTTTATATCCACCCAGCTCCTCAGCGTGCAYCAGGGACTGAATCACCAAAATTTCTGACAGCTGCTTTGTTCAGTGGAAATCAAACTACAAAGAAAGGGCCAGGACTCCTTCATCAATCAATTATAAGCACAGTCTTTCAAGACAGCTAAAGAGAGAGGTGTGAGGAAGGGGTGTTGGGAGAGCAACCAGCAACAGCTCTCGTTTTCATTCTTCCKGCTCCAAGAAGTGTCAGAGCTTATACTCCACACAAGAAATATTTGTCCACCAAGTCTCCCATGCATGCAGCAAAAACAATACATGAAAGTGCATTTCTAATGCCAGTTCTGGCCAAAAAAAAAGAACTACTGACTAACGGCAGTTGTTAGAAAACATGCTYCAGTTGGCACAAAACAGTAGTTGGATGAACTGTCATATTTTGACAATTCATACAAGGAACCTCTTGCATGAATTTCAAAAGATCTCTAGAGAAAATGAATACTTGAGAGATGGAGAGAAAAGATATTTGTTGTCTTACTGTATGTTATTTTATTATTGAAAAACATTGAGCTGTCATAGACATATTATCTGCAGATGAAAGATGATATAAGGAAAAGAAAGTTAAAATTTCTCCCTAATAAGAATTTTTCTTCCTTCTTGCTTAACACAGCCTTCAGTTTAGCAAGGCAGATACTGACTTTCCTCCCTATGGATTTCAGAATCACTGCACAAGTGGCAAAAATACCATCTAATTGTTAAATAAGAATTCCTGAAAATGTATAGGGGATCAGAGCATCTGCTATTTTATATGGAGCAATTCTGTTAATGTGGTGTGAGTAACTGCTGTTAATTGAAGACTTGCCCTAGTCCATTCATATGTTATTTCCAAACAACTTTATAGAGAACTTCTAAGGTTGCAAAAAGGATGTGTTTGAATTAAGGCGATACATCACTTTTCCAATATCTTCAACTAAGAAAGCATTGATTCCATTTTCCTCTGGGATGAAGTAGAATTCTCCTTGTTCCTCTCCTGACATTATCTCACCTTCTGAACAGGAACTTGCTGTTTGTATCCATGCATCTCACTATGTCACGTTGAGCCAAGAATCATGACAGCTTTATGATTCTGAAGATGTCAGTATTAGTCTGATTTGTTGTAGAATTTTCAAACAAGTAGTCATGGGAAGCTAATTGTAACATGAATTCATCTGTCTGGTGCCCTCTTTCTCTCCACCTTCCCTTTCGTTTGATGTTCAGACTCACTGAGTTTAGGGGGAGCAGTATCTATGTGGTGTCCAGCTGAAATGAATGAAATGGTGCATATGTCCTACCAGAGAAAAAATTGAATCATCTGACACCTTGCTGAGCAGCTGCCATGCCACTGAGCATCAAATATGCAGCAAGAAAGACCCCAGATTACTTCACAGTAAAATTAGTCCAATGCATTTTTATTTTTTTAGTTAGCAAATCCAATTCAGGAAATTAGGAACTCATCACAGATGACATTCCATTAGAAAGTATAAAAAAACTCCCAACAATCCTGTCAAATTAGTTTTCTGAAGACATAGAGCTGAGTGAAATAWTTAATAAGTTGTTAATAGAGGCCATGCTTTGGATTAGGCTTTCAGTACCCATTAAATCAAAGCTGTGAATGATTATGCATTCTTGTAGGTGTGTGTGTTCCTCCTCTGCTGAACTCACCTTTCCTGCATGTTTTTAAGCACAATAGTCACCAGGTAGCTAAATTTGCTCTCATCCTGAGTTTTAACCGCAGTCAACTTTAGAATTCAAACATCACTATTTCMTAAACTTCAGGGAGGCAAAAAATAATCTGTAAATCATATTACCTAAGAGAGGTACTTCAGTGCTTTGCTCAGTGCCAGTTCAGAGTGGCCAAGGAGTTTAGCTGCTACCGGACGATGCGGCAAAGAGACACAAAACCAGCACAGTTCAAAAGAAAAAGGCATCTCCAACAGTCCAGCATGGCAACCTTAGGCCTGTTGCTCTCACGAAATGTTTTCTTTCGAAACAGAGTTTGGGTGGGTTGAATTGCTTCTGATTTTTGCTGCAATCAGTAGCGCTATCCACAGCTGCCATGCCACCACCACACCCTGCCAGATTCATGCTCCAGGTGCAGGGTTGGCCCAGGGACATGGAGAGAATGGGGCAGAAAGGGGGGTGTTAAATTCATGAAGGTCTGGAGGGGCAGCTGTCATCTGGAACCACTGTTACACGAGCTTAGCAGATTTCATGCAGCGGACAATTGATTTCTTATACAATACCTGTGCAGAAGAGAAAATTAACATTCAACCAGCCAGGACAAAAAATGAAATATGTGGCTGGGTGCAGTTAATCATGTAAGCCTCAGGACAGAGATCCATCAGATCTGCAAATGGGAGATTAATACGCTACCATAAGTCCACATATGCAGAATACATTAAAAGTTTGTTCTAGCCACAAGAAGCAGTCTGAGCGTACCTCATGGGAGCAAAAGGATGTAAAAAAAAATCATGATTTAAAGTCTCTTTCTGCCTCACAGGTTGAATTCCCAGATAATTTTGACTTCACATGCAATTTTTGCTCTTTATTTTCTGAAAGGCAGGTGGAATTTGCGTCTCTGAGATGACTGATGATTAATCAATGCTTGGATTGAGACAAATCTAAAAAATCTCTAGACAAAACAGAAAACAAAGTCTTGTCAATGCCTCACTCAAGTATCTTGTTGTTCCAGCAATTTACTTTTGGGATTTCTGCATATGGTTYCAAAGATACCATCAGGTACTGTTCCTGCCAGAACTTCCAGAGAGAGTCTGCCAGAATTTTTAATTCTGAGCAAAAGAGAAGAGAACTTAGTCACGCAGAGGAAGAAGGACACCATATATCAATTTGCTTGCTCTTTTAGTCAGAGATTTTTCTAATAGCCGAACACAGATAAAGTGTAATTGAGACAACTAAAGTTGCCCCATTCCAACAATGTCAGCCAGTTAATTGGATGGGTCCCATCAGATGATTAGGCAAACAAAGTTTWGACAGAAGTTTTATGGAGCACTCTGTAATCAGTCACGGTGGGACCAGTGAGGAAAGCTGACAAAAGAAGAAGAAAGCACTGCAGTAGTAAAAGGCTGCTGGGTTTTATTTCTGCTTATGAATTATTGTGTGATTTTGGATTAACCACTAATCAGAAGGCTGGGTCCAGGGTCCTGGGGCAAGAGTGCTTGCCTAGAGCTTGGATGGTCTAAGTTTGGTTTCTTCCTTGCTCTGCTGGGTCTCTGCATGACTTTCACAGAGTCACGCACATCCAGGGCCATTAACCAGCCACCGAAAGGCCCTGTAAACACTGTCATGCACAGAGCAGCTCTGCACAGAAATCCAGCTCCCTGGGAAGTTTACTGATAAATATTCCAGTGGCTATACMCTGAAKATATGCAGAGGAATAGAACTTTTAAGTGTCCTCCTAGTCTTGGGCTATGCCTACAGGCTCTGCTGCACATACCCACATCAGTCCTYTGTGTGCTGCAAATCTCAAGTGGCWGGAAYTGTCTGCACAGTGATGCTATGGGGTGTTCCAGACTGAAACATGTGGCTTCCAGGGCTACTACTACCYTTTAATTTAAATTTTTGTAAATGTTAAATTGCAAGGCTAGAAAAAACAAATTACTCCTGTCTCTGTTCAAGATTCTCCAGAAATTTCAAGGTGTGTGTCCTGATTTACACCGACTGAGGGAGAAAACAGCTCAGATTTGTCCTGAATGAAGATTTTATTTTGGTAACACCTCATCAAATTCCTGCCTTTCCTTGCAAAACAGATGGTTGGAATATGGTAGAATTTGGTCTTGTGCAATCCGCTAAAATCATCATAAATCATTTCTGCTTAGATGCAGKACATTTATCTCCATGTGATGCTGTCAGATGGAATCAGTGCTCTTGGGTTTTAAGAACAAAGCCTTCTCTTAGAATAGTATTACTGAGAAACTAAAAGAGTTTAGGAAGAAGTAATAAAGGATAAATTAAAAATCATTCTTGCAACTTCTGAGAAAACCAAGTAAGGGAAAAAAGATTGTACTACTGTTGCTTCCAAAATGAAATTGGTGTGTCCTCATCACTCAAGCAGATGCAACAGCTAGGAGCAGATATTGTATGCCAGTGGAAAGAATATATATTGCACACATAAAAGGCTGCAACATAAATTTGAAGAAATATGGGGCTCCTTCATATAGGTAGGTCAAACTTTTCCCTCAAGCAGATAATTACAGGCTTGGGGTGAGTAAATCTTATTAGCCTCTCAGCACCTTATCTCCTCGCATAGGGACTGGTAGTAGATATATAGTAGATATATTCTACTGCAGTCACTTTCTGGATTGCACATTAGATATTGCCTTGTGCAGCCCAGTCCTGACTATGGCCATCGTACTTCACAGTGGAATGGCCATGGATAGCCAATAAACAGGTCATWCCAGAGAACAGATGAAAACACATTCCCAGATTTTGGATGGGAYGGCTGTTAGAAAAGGAGATGGAAAGCAAAAAGTTCAGTACCCAGCTCCCCTCTTTACAATATTGGTGAATTTCAACATACCACTCAAATATTACAGTTTGGGACCTTGTTTTTGAGGGAGCAGGGCAGGCTGGGGCAGCCCAGAGCACAAGGCACCTCCACAGAGAAGGCAATGACCTCAGGCTGGGCTGGGCTGAAATGGGACTCCTGGGCCCTGGGGCACGGCAGGGGGAGGACCAGGGGAAGCTGTAAGGAACACTAAGGCATTTTGGTGCTCTCAGATGCTGCCAGTATGGATATTTTACCATGAATCACTTGACTTGTGTTGCTTTATTCCAGTATCACACCAATAACATTGGGCAGGTGGTTACAGCTTCTTGAGGATAACATATCCATGCTACTCACTGTGTCGTCCTCGRTGGGGGAAGAAAGGGGATGTATCTCTCATGACCCAGGTCAAATTCCAAGCAGAGTAACCAGGAGGAAGAGAAGGGCTCCTTGCTGGGTGATCCGAAGGGCTCAGACCTTTCATGAAAAAAGAAAGCCAAGAAAGAAAAGCCCATTAGGTATTATGTAGCTGTTTGCATGCTACACATCAAGTGCAAAGAACTTCAGCAGCTTTATTGACCATATGCAATAAGCACCAATTTTCAACTACTTCTTGGCTGGTTCTCCTTTCCTGATACATGCATGTGCAGGGACACAGGAAATTCATTATTTTACAGTGCAAAAWTTTCATCACCTAGAAAAATTGTCAAGTTTCATCTCACACTGATTCTAAGTTCTCTTTGACCTTTCAGACCCCCTATTTTTKGGGGGCTTTTTTAAGTACTGCTAGCATAAGGAGATCTCATACATGGAACAGGCAAATGTACCCAGCTTGTGTTCAACAACCCAATGCATCTCAAAGCGAAGATGCKTTTAGGGCTTCAAACACTACAGTGACCCAGAACAGGCGAGTTCTGTACAAACCTGCATTAACTCTGCAAGACCATCATGACATCACAGATGTAAAGAGAAACAGTGTCTGAAATAGCACAAGATCAATGAGTAAAGCAGAATTCTGCAAGCTTTGAAAGTACAAATTTTCCCCATAAATGTTTAAATTGGGTTTTCTGAAAACATCAGGATCTTGATCTCATTTTTTGAGATCCTCAGGGAAAAGGTAGGATTTAACTGCATGGTTAACTGTGGATTTAAGTGTGGTAATACAGTCAGGAAAAACTTCTGTTTGGGAGATTTGATTGATGGAAAAAATTAACCTCTGGATTTCTAACTTCTCACAGAAGCCATAAAAAAAGAACATATTTAATAGAATAATAGTAAACAAAGTAAACGGCTGAAGCCTTAGGGAAAACACTGCTTTGATTTYGTAAAACTCTGCTTAGCCCTACTTCAAACTTTTACTGAAGAGAAACTGGAAAATTTCAGAGGGACTTGTCAGAAGCTTAAACACCAGGTGTTACTTGTACCCTGTCTCCTTCTCAGTGCAATCTCATTTTTAGCACACTCTTGTAATTGAGTAACTATAGCACAACCAAGAGAAAAATAAACCTCTTATGTAAGAGCTGGAATTCTTACTCCTTGCTTAGAGCCATAATCTTCAAGATAAAAATGGACATCACAGTGTATTGTAAGACATTCTTGTGTGGGAAAAAATGGGTAACTCTAATGGCTCAATTAAACGTGGTCTCTATGCCACATTACTGTGCAATAACTRAATTCCCCCTCATGTTGTCTAGAATATGGCAACACAGAAGCTCAGGACAGTGATTTGTGGGGCAAGGTAGCAAACCTGGTGTCCTTCCTGCAGCTGTCATTGATGGAGTGATAGGTAACCATGGAATAATCTTTATATGGGCTTTTCCTCCCCTAATATCAAGACATGTCTTTCAGTAGTTCCTGATAAATCTGGTTGTGGAAATCAATGTCAGATTTCATTATAATGGATATAATAGCTGCTAAAAGCAGATTTTTTTCTTAAAAATTTGCTTCACTTTGATGCTGCTATAAAATACTAAATAAAAGAAGAATATTAATAAAAAATGAGCTCCTGAAATAAATTGGTTTTCAAAGCCATGTATGTTTTGCCTGATRTGAGATATCTGACTACTATCAATATTCCTGTTTTATAACAACTATACCCAGTGACTCTCCAAAATGGGGAAGGATTTAATACCTCGATCCCAGATCATGGATCTCCCCCTGACAAGAAATCCAGGGCTCCTATACCCAAACCAGCCACAAACGTATGCAAATGTCATTCATGACAGAGAGCCAAAACCTTGGGTTGCAATCCTGTGAATACCTCACAAAAAACTTGAAAACTGACCTGCTTCCCACCTCTGTTCTCATGGCAAAATAACCAGAGAGAAAGACACTGAGGTGCATTTCGCTCCCTAATGCATCAGTCACAAAACTTAAAATTTAATCTCTTCAACTACCCTGACCAGCCTTATCTGGGAATCACTACCATGGGAATCAGTACCACAGCAATCAGCTGCAGTACTCCAAATTCCCTGGCTCTTCTCACATTTCAAAAAACGCCTCTCCATGTTGAATTCTTCAGAAATCCTGCCTACCTTCAGCCTCAGCTAAGTGGAAATGTTCCCTCTGGCACCAATATATGCAGTAAATTGAGATAAAAAATAAGGTTGAACATCTAAGCAGAGAAGACAAGATAGTCCAGGCACCTGAACCTCCCCTCAGCAGCAAGAGGTCAATAAGAGATAACACAAAAAATTGCAAGTTTTTTCTCTATTTTTAGAGAATGGAACAGATTCAATTAATTTTAACCTTCAAACTATTTTCTCCCATATTCTTTAGGGTTCATTTTGGAACTTCATCTCAAATAATTTGCTTGGGCTATTGGTCTGAACTTGAAGACAAGAAGATTGTATCAGAAGTTATGGATCTTTCCCAATTAAGGTATCTTCCGAGAAAGATGCTGGGTAAAAGGTTTTTGTATAGCCAAGAGGCTACTCTTCACAGTGAGGAATGATTTGATTTAAGCGTGAGCTATAGGTTAGGAAAAGGGGAGGCATTTCCTCTTCCACCTCCAGGGCCTTTTACATCSAGAAAGATAATAATAGAAGACCATTTCAGCTAAATAAATGCTTCTTGTGCAGCAAGGGTAATGCAAATGTAGACCACACTCTAGCCTTTTGACAAAATAAAGGTGTTTTCCCTGCTCCAAAATAATTCATTTTAAGCCAAAACACACTGAGAAAATTTGTTTCCTTCTTTTTAGATATGCTAACCTCCAATTCAAGTTGTTTCTACCAGGGTACTCTGTCACTTGTCAAAAGTAATCCTAACCTTTAAAAAAATAAATGGATTGGCAGCTAGAAGCTGACAACTCCATTTTTAGTAGCCAGACATATGGCAAGGTACAAGAGAGGTTTCTTTGATATTCCTGCCTAAAGACATATCCAGGGCCAAATCCTGGCCCAAGGTGCTCTATCACAGCAAGAAACATGCACCTGAAGAGAACATTTGACATTTCTATGTTTTAAACTTGTGCAATGGATTCGCCTTAGGGGATGTGAAATTCATTCCATTCACCAGGAATTTTGGTAAAAAACAAAAAAAGAAAATGGCTCATGTGTRCTGAAGTAGAGCCTCAAGGCTACCAATTCATTAAATAAAATATTTATGTATTATTTTAATGAAAAATACCTCTTTAATATAACAACCCTGCATATTTACATAAAAATGGAACAACAAGAAAAGCTTTCTACATAGGTCATTTTTAAACAAAGAGTATTTCCTCCCTTTTTGTCTTTTCTGGAAGAAGGAAGAAATATCCCCAGCAATTAACAAAAATTAAGTGATTTTCTAAGGGTTCATGCAGAAATGCAAATGAATTTTTATAAAAACCCTCCAGCCCTCTTTAACCAAAAATGCACCATCATGTAATTTAATATTGCTTATTGCTCCCTTTAATTATTGCTTCATTACTCAGCTCTCTCACCTAGCTGAGCTGTATTATTTGCAGTTTCTGAGTAGCAAATCTGAGGTGACCAGCATGTACCTGTCCTCTAGATTTTAGAGTTGCAATGGACATGTAAGATAATAACTGAGATCAACATGTACTTTCAGTTACATCTGCATCTAAAAGGTACCTCAGAATCATTCATGTTTGTTTGTAGCAATTATTACAATAAAGTGTTTGGAAACATCCACCATTAAGATCTGGATTTTCCAATCTCTGGGAAAACCTGACATTTCAAAGAAAGGTTATTCCAGTTCTAAGAGGAAGGTAGCGATTTTCCACAGAAAGGATATTACGACATTAAGATCTGGATTTTCCAGTCTCTGGGAAAGCCTGACATTTCAGAAAAGGTTATTGAAGTTCTAAGTAAAAGGCAGCAATTTTCTACAGAAAGGATAATACACAGTTATCTTTCTCCCATTAAGAAACGGAAGGAGTAAACTACTAAGAACCAAGGCAACTTCATTCCATAAAAACATCTTACAGAGAGCTGACTGCTAAGGAAGCTGAGAGATAAGGAAACCTCTGTAGACTTCTCCTATGAACCAGAGGCAAGCTAAAGGCATCCTTGGGAAGAGGCAGATCCAACACTGCAGGATGCTGAAGACAAACACCATCATCTTGMAAAAGGACTCTGTCTCTATGAAGCTCTGACTGTGACCAGCAGGGTGTTGGGGCTTGCCCCGTCCAGCCCAAAGTGTAAACTCCAGACATCCTTGATAAAGGAYTGGTGAGCTCCCAGCTCCACAGAAGTTATTGGTTTCAATTTTCTGGAGGGTATCTTTTGAGCCCTGACTGCCCTCCAGTATGCAAACTGGATGAAAAGGATGCCCTGAGAATTCCCTCTCAAATTTCACAACTGATCCTGATAATCACACTAACAGTACTCACACCACTTAGAAACTTTCATTTTTTCCCCTCTTCCCATCTACAAATATACTCAGTCATCTATAAAAGTGAAAAACTCACATTATATCTAGGTGGCCAAGCAACACCAAAATCAACAAACAGCCCAAGTAAAAGYTTTGTGAATAATCCATACACTCAACTACACTCATAAAAATCACTGTCTAAATGAAATTTAGCAGTAAAATTCAAATTTTGTTTACAGTCCTGATGGAGAACGAAGCAGAGGGCAAGACCTTTCCATGAGGTTTCTTGCTCTGAGTAGCTGGTGAACTTTTCTTACACTAATGGATGGATGTACTCCAGGGGTTTYTTTTACTAACCTTTTCTACAGTATGAAAATGTTCACTGACAGTCTGTCAAGTTTATCTTTCTCAGCTGGAAAATATATTTAATAATGCATTATGTTACAATGATTTTATGTCATATTGAAAGCATGATGAGTGCAAATAAACTATAGCATGTGYGTGTCACAAAAACTGTGCTGGATTGCTACAGAGAGGGAATTTGCATTTAGTGGGCTGTAGCAGACCTATGGATAGCGAATTCAATCTGCATGAGGCACAGAAGTGATCAACAATGCTGACTGGCAGGTGCTTGATGAGTAAATTTGGGAATAGCATACACTTCCTGTACATAAAGCATGTGTCTCTAATAAAACTGTGTTTAACTCAACATCTGGGTTATCCTTCTGGCCCTGAATACTTCTTTTTTTTTAATTTTTAAGCCTTGTTTAAAAATGTCTTGTAATCCCTTTCTGTTAGCTGTGTACCTTTTCCCATCTCCTTTTCAGTTGGAATATTAACCTTTGATTGAAAAAAAGAACCCACAAATGACTCAAAACTGATTAGTACAATCAGCAAATAGGTACTTCATAGACCCATTCTTTTTCCACTGACAAGGCAGTTCACCTGCCTCCCACATCCTGTAAACATTTATTGATGCAAGGAGATTCTGTGCTAAGTCTGGGAGATGTGGTCTCATCRGTGGACCTTGGATGTAGAGGAAGAGGGACACAAAACACCCAAATTGCAATTTGATCAAGATATTGCAATAGGGAAATATTAACTAGGTATAATGTGCTGCTGCTCATTCCAGGAAAAGAAATAATCCACATTTTCCATAAAAAAGAGCATTAAAATAAACCAATTAAGATGACTAAGCTTATAATAACTAATACAGTTTAAAAATGTACTGCCATCTAGAGCATTCTACTGCATTTCAGGTGCTCTGCAGCTGCCGAAGACCTGCCCAGTAAGACACCACAAAACAGCCATGAATCACTGATAAAGAGCTCAGGGCCTCAATTACAGACCAGGCTAGGAAGGGCTTAACGTTGTTACTCATCTGTGTGTGCACAAGAAACCTTTAAAAAAATCCAACTGCAGATCGAGTTTTGCTGTAATAATCTTTTACAACACAATTAAGCACCTCTGTGGGCAACACAGAGAAAACAAAGGACGGAGTGTTAGTAATTGAACTACTCTTAACTCTGGTTCAGAGCCTCAAAAGCTGAGGCTGCTGGCAGGACTGTGGCAAGGGATGTGGTTCTCCAGCTCACCTMGCCTGCAGCTTAGCTGAAGAGCCAGGAAATGCCCTGCAGCAGCAAAGCTCCATGCACAAACACACCTTCTGAATTTTGGATGCTTGTGCTTTGTATCAGCTTTTAGACATTTTAGGGTCACAACTAGATAAGGAGTATTGGGGTCATGATTTTGTAGGGCTGTGGTATTTCAACACRGGGCAATACATGTCCTTGTCTTTGGATTGATGGCAAATGCATCTGAATTATTGACCATATGTGCAGTGAAAACACACAGTTATTTTATCTTAGCTGTTTCCTGCGGCATGGACAGACCTCCAAACACCGCAGACAGTAGGAAAATGCTGGGTAGAAGACTGAAGAATTGGTAACCTTTCCACTCAGGCACACTAAAGTACTTCAGGTTGCAGATGTTCTGAATTTTTTCTGCATGTGTGGAAATAAAAGACCCTTCCAGTGTTTTCTGGTGTATCTGTGTGCTGTATCTTAGTAAAACTTCTAAAGGAACAACTGAGAGACAGCATTAATGTTTAGTACATGTGTCAATATTAGAGAGTTCTTCCATTCATGATCATTGGAGCCTGTTGCACTGGCCCCCTCCATTCAGGGTTCCTCATCCAAAGCATTTTAGAGCAGTTGCTTACCAGTATGATCACTATATATACACCAGACCATACCAAAATGACCACTATGCTGCTATAGCTGCTATAGCAGTATGATTCTCATCTTTCAGACCTGGGATCCTGATCCCACATGTTGCCAATGTTCATGTTCGTATCATCCCTCTGCATGTACTTTCCCCTATTCTGTACTCAGTTAGTGTAACCTCTCAAACCACAGTGGCCAGACTTTCAAGCAGAAGAAATGGTTGTTTTGACAGTGTTTTAATAATTCATTACACACGCTGACTTCAAACCATTTAGTGCCTTTACCTTGAATTTCTGCATAGGTACACAGACACCCAGTTGGAGTCTCATCAGATCTACACACTTCCTATGTAATTTCAAATAGTGGGATTAAAGAAATAGAAAGAAACAAACCCAGAAACAACACCCTGCTGTTTATACAAGTCCTCTTTCATGCTACACTGACTGTGTACTAAATCAGTATACTCACACTAACTTACATCCCTGAGCAGTTATCACTTTAACACAACTGCTGATATTTTGATATTCAGTGGCTCACAGCCCCTGCAAGTTTTAATACAAGCTCATATTTTTTTCAACATCTGCATTTTGAATCTGTGTCTCATGCTTTAAGATGTGGCATTCAATGCTCACTTGTTTCCATCTCTATATTTCTTGTAAGTGGACAAAAACATGCAAAAATTTCTCAAACAATTAAATGCTGGGGAAATTAGTATTTGAAGGTTGCAGTGCAGATCTAAATCTTTGTGGTCTGCAGGAGGCTTTTCACTGTCAGAGCAGGCAGCCTGCATCACGTTTTAAAGACTTCTTTGATCAGGATGAAAATGGTGGTAACTGACTTCTCCTCCCACACTTTCATGCCATGCACCTCTGGCTCTGGAGACTCTCATTACAAAGTTTAGGGAACTTTTATTTTTCCTTTCACATACAGCATCTAAATGCCTCGCTTTCCAATCAAAGCCATCTACAGTCACACGTGACCTGTGCATTTACAACCCTCTCTATGACTGCACTGCAGCATTGAGCTTGGATAGTGCGTAGAGAGGAAACACAATTCAGTCTCACACATGTATTGCATACCAAAGGAAAACCAAATTTTCATTCATTGCAGTTTAAAGGTCCAAGTTCAGCCTGAGTTAATTTGGGAAGCGCCTTTACTTTGCTCCAGCTGATTTATCCAGATTSACCTGCAAATCCTCATTCCCTGGGGGGCAGTGGGAGAATCAACAAACAACTCTTTTTGAAGRTGTGCACCATCCTTCTTCCCCAAAGAGTGTGGGGCAATATCCAGAACAGTCTCTTATCCACCACCTGTCATAARCTAACCTTGGTGTAAGCTGGCCTTGTTTTGCTGCCTGGAACCATTCAACAATGCCAGCTGCAAATGGCAGCCAGTAAATACCAGTTATTTGGATGAAAGCAACAGCAGTGGCATAAGTCAGTCTTATTTTTCCTAGTTATTATAATTATTACTATTATTGCTTCTGTAAAAGGAGGGGAGTTCAGTGCTTACACAAGTACATGTGCAAGTTAATGCTGGCAAAAGGATCAATAAAGGCTCCACATATAGAAATACAAATCCAGGGGCTCTTTTTTTTTTTTTTTTTWAATCAGACATCCCCWCCCCTTCACATTTAAAATAGTCCACAAGCAGTGGAAATAAAAAACAGGAACTTCAGGTAAAAACTTGAGATTTCCTGTACATTAGAGTCAGAAATCATGAAGTGATGTTTCCYATAGAAAATGAGCTTCAACTGTATCATGAAGACAGAGGGAGCACCTTCAGAAAGGTCACTGTAGAGTGACTACAGRGTGGCTACAGAGGCCTTGTCCACCTTCAACAGATGGAATAGTTTTAAAATTTTGCAATCCAAAGATGGCATTTTAAAAGCAGAAACTTTTAAAATATGSCTACCATATCAAAACATAAAATGAATGCTCAGGGGAAACAGATGAARCCCTATTTACGTGCAACAGACACAAACTGCAAAAGAAGTGACAGTTACGAATTTCCTGCCATTTGCATGGCTAAACCCATTTATTTGCTGCATTAGGCACTTCTGCTAAGATATAGTGTTGCAGCATTGTAAYGAAAGTGCAGGGTGTTTTGGTACCAGAGAAAATACAAGACATTTGTTATTGGTAGGCAAGCTGCATTATTTCTAGAAATAGAAAAAGGGTGTGATGACTATTTCAATCTAAAACACAGCTGTCTTGGCAGGAACAATAAAAACTACTTCATATTCCCTTTACTGGGAAGGATGCCAATGTGCTTATATTGTCTATTTTCACTGCAACATTTAATTTTGCTTAAGGTAAAGGACAGCATCTCTGACTACAACTGTGGGGTATTTAGATGTGAAAGTACTGCTCAAGGAAATTCTGCCAGTGCTGCCAAAATGAAGGCCATAAAGCATCTGAGCGAGGCATCAGAAACTCCTGTCTTCACTCACATAGACACCTCTAAATTGACTATGAGTAAAGATTGTAAAAGGGAAATTGCTTGTCTTTCTGTTTTTCAGGTGCTGAATTAAAATAAGAAGCAGAATYTCTGAAAATATCCTTAGTTCTTTAGGATGTTTTGGGTTTCTTGGCACAACTGTTTTCTGTATAGCAGCTTTCCAAAGATCTTAACTGTTCACTAATCCTCATCATTCATGTAAGAGAGGTGAGTGATTTCTGGACTCTCTCTTACATATTCCTACATGCTGCCACAGCCTTTCTCAGCTGTGGAAAAACTGGTGAGACRGGCTGGGCTGAAAAGCTGGACCACAACGAGCTCTAAAACAACTTGTAGAAGTCATGAACTACACAGAAAAAAAAAATGGACAAGTAAATTACATACCTGTTATGTGTAAAGATACTAAGAAACCATGCTGCTCAAATTCACACTGGAGAGCAGTAGCAGAGTTTAGAAAAGAAAACAACCTTTACTGTTTCCTTCTTTCCAGAAGTCCCCGCTTCTGGTGGTACAGCCCTGTCTCTTTCAATGACTTCACCTTGTGAAAGGGGAATTCTGAGGATTTGAAACAGAGTTGGTGTRTGGATGGGGGTGCAAGCTACACAAAAATAAAAAAAAATAGCTTTGCAGAAATATCTAGGACAGGAAAATACTTTATGCCAGTTTTTGTTTTTCATTTCTCCCCAAGTTTATGTCTATCTAAATCCTTCTCTGCAACAGAGAAATAGCTTTGCTTTTCTTTCCCCCAGAAACTGCACTGCTCAAATAAGAATTTCCCAAAGTGATTACCAAAAGGCCTGTAAGAGAAATGATTACAAATGGCTGAGTTAACTGCTACAGACGGCCTCATCAGTCATCATAATGCGATCTCAGCACCAGGCTCATCAGGACAGGCAACTTGTCATGACAGATGACACCTCTTCAGGAAGCCTTCCTCCCATGACTTTTCCCCAAGAAAGTCTCCTGGGATGAGATGCTTGCAAATAGYGGTCCTTAAGCAATAATCAAGGAGGAATCATCACCAGCTGCCTTCATGAGCTGCTTTAGTGATGGGGTTTGTTGGGGTTTTTTTTAGTTTAGCATTAGTCTCTGAATGTGGACTGTTTTACCTGCGTGCACGTCTTGAAATCAAAGTAGTTTTGGCAGTTGGTCTAAAGGTGAATTTAGAKATGATGATAAGAGAGACAAATTAAGAGACAGAAGGTCTGAAAAGGCTGAGACAGCACTGTGAGCCTCCCGCTACTTTTCCACTGCCAGCCCCAAATGCTGCAAAATAATTTGTAAACTATGCCTCATTTTCCACATGTAGAAAAGAAAGAGTATATACTCTATTGTACAACTGCTATGGAAACTGCTAAACTGAATTTTTTTTAGTTATACAGTGTTGAACATCTTCTGTGATGAACACCACTAACACCCATTATAAATAAAGGCYGATTTATCATCTCATAGATATTGTTTTGTGAACTGAATCTCAAGAGCTAATTCTATTCCCACCTCTTCTCATCTGCAATGGGATCTAAGATAAATTGTGCCATTTCTCCTCTTACCTTTTTATTCTGCTACTAAAAAAGAAGTAATGATGTTCACTGRGTTTGGAAATCTTTGAATAAAAGGCAGTAAATATTTTTATGAAGAAATATTTAAGCAAGGTTTTCAAAATGTAATTTCCCTAAAACTCTACTGCCCTGCTTCTTGCACACACAGCTTTTACTACGGCTGTTATTAAAAGCTTGTGTAAGAACAGTTGGTTTCATAGTAACACACRTCTCTGTCACAGTGAAGTGGCAAACTATTTGCAGTGAACAGCTTGCGTGTGAAATCTGGCACTTGTTGGCTGTTTGCAAATTGTTCGTGGGCAGAATGCAGTTGATGAATACTTTGAAATTACTCAAATATTTACTGGGAACAGATTTCAGCCCTTGGGGTTTTTTGTCTGTTTGCTTTGTGTGGTACTCCAGTTATGCACCAGTTGGTCTTTCAAATACCCGTGGTACACAATAGGTGCTGGATCTGAACAACAACGTGAAWTTCTGCTTTGCAGGAAAATCCATGATTTCTCTTTCTTTCCATTCCACATGTTGGAATGAACAAGAATAAAGCTGAAGTTTCCTGAAAATAAAAYCTTATATAGAAAAACAGCTGGGGAGAAAATGCTTCTGTGTAAAGGAATTAAAATGAAAGTGTTTCATGTCAATTTTACAGTAAAATATACTATAGTACAGTTGCAAATGAAGTAAATTATAGCACTTCTTCATCATAGTAAGGCCAAWATACTTCATTTTCATTTTCTCCTGAAGTGAAAAAGACCTTGGCATTTTGTGTAAATTGACATATTCCCATAGGAAGTCTAGATTTCAAACTGCTATGTCTTGATGGAAAATCTGCCATTAGAAAACAACTTAAGTAATTCCAATTCTTATGCATCTGACATAATAAGTTTGCTGTGCTGCTGCCAGAGCATCTCTCTGAGAGTCCCCTGATAGGGACCTTGAACTGGAAATGCCACTCAGAAAAACACTCGTGAAGAGTCAACTAGGTCTTTTAGAAAATTTAGTAAAGAGCAAAACAGAATGAGCATAGCCATGGTAAACTCATAAGAAATTCAAATTTTAACAAATCTCTATTGGCAACAAACTTCAGGTGGATACTTRTTTTTATTGACAGAGAGGGAACTGCATGTCAGAGGCAGCACAACGCACKGTGGGAATTACAACAACAGACTAAATCCCCACCAGAATGATGCACAGCTCCTTATATACATATCCTGCTCTAATAACACTGTCAGGCAGTTTCAGGATGGAAAACACACRTTCTCCTTTCCTTTGCAAAAAAAAATATTGGCCTTTCTGTTTACAAGCTGCCCATGCCTGCAGTCACAGTCACACCTTTGGCTGTCTTGCAGTGGAAGCAGCTGATCCATCACTGAGGGCATTAAGCCAAACTGGCCCYGTGGAGCTGCAGAGAGCCACTCTGTAAGTTTGAATCGCATCAGGRAGGCAAGAGCATTCACATTTTTCATGATTTCTGGTTTCAAATTATAAGTCTTTTGAAGCAATCACTTTTACATACTTCTTCCATTTTTGCCAAACATCCCTCTGTCAATGGCAGTATTAGCAGGCACAGAAACCATCAGGTGAGGATTTGGGGTATTTTAAAAGTTCTTGTCATATGTCTTAGCAAGTAGAAATAAACAGGAGCCAGGATAATCTTAGTAGCTGCCTACGCATTAGCCAGGACTACAGCTTGAGACATTCTGGGAAACTATAAAATCATATGAGGAATAAAGTACTTGCATTAAGTAACTTGTTATTAAATTCTGTTGTAGGGAGTTATCCTGCATTAAAAGATTTTCTGCGTGCCACAATCCTGTCTGAGAGCATCCTCCCCCCGCTAATCTGTGAGCTGTGTATATGAGTGTGTGGGCTCTAGACACGAACAGAGATTGCCCTGCATTGCACATGGCAAAAGGCACTTCAGGCTCAACCCACTCAGATGATGTGTTGGAGTCACAAAGTTGTATTTATTTCTCTCTAAGCAAAGAAGTACTTTGTGGAGGTAAGCAGCCTTCTTTCTTTCCCATTTACTAAAAGAAATCCAGGCTTTTCTCCCATGATAACTTGATCTCAGGAAAGACCCTGGTTCAGCAGAGTGTCTTAAGTCTGTGAAGACAAATAGGTAATAGAGAAAGACATCACCGTCCTCCAGATGCATTGCAATGTGCAAAGTGAGGATATGAATAATTCTTAATAGTTTCTGAATTATACAGAGGTGACCAGAAGATGCAACARAACAGAACATGGTAWGGAGATTTTTACCACCAGCTCATCYGGCCACAACTCTAATTCAGTTGATGGCTAGGGTCTTGTGGTTTGAGGATATTGTCCCACATATTTTAATACTAAGGCTCCTCACCCAGGTTCTCCTCAGTGCTTATCTGTCAGTCCCTAAGTGTCCCTAAGCCATTATGTCTTCCTGCTCATTGATGTCCTGCAGCCAATCTGCTGGGCTGTTAGAAACAGTCTTCAGGAAYTGGGTATATCTGCTTCAGTTTTGCCCTATTTCTTGCCCTCCCCTCCTCTACTTGAGGAAAGTAGGAGGGATGGGCTCTCTCTCCCTGCCCTCTTTTTCTTTCAATATCCCTGCTCCTGACTGATGACTGAGCTCAGGAGGCATAAGATTTCTCATGCCATTGAGAGATAAACTTTCTTGGCTCCAGGAGTTAGTACCAGAGGTAGCCCTGGATCTGAGGGGAGAYCTTCCCTGGCATTTTACAGCCAGGTGCCTCTCWGCAGAGCTGAGATTGCTCTGGAGCACCTCAAGGATATTGAAGAGATGGCAGGGCATAGGAGAAGACTGATTCTCACWGTGAGAGGCTGAATACGTTCTTCTAAGGATGAAACCTTTCTCTGTTCAGTTCTTGCAGTTTTCTATTAGTAGTCACCATTTCAGATGCTTGTGCTCCCTGAGCAACCACAATCTAATAYTTATCAGGGAAATAGTGCCAACTTGCCCAGTCTGTCTTTAATACATTGCTAAAAATAGTAATTAACCTGGTTTTCTGTTCCTTGCTATCTCTGGAGTACACCTGCTTACACAAGGTTGATCAGAATCCAGCTCCCTACTCACAGGAATTAACATCATTATCTCCTTGTACAGACCGTCTAAGCTGCAAATTCACTTTCATGGCTCTAGGTTTTAATCTGCTGGTAGTTCTTCTGCTTTCTGACCATCACATCCTGGGCATGTGGGAACATCAAGAGCTTTCCCTCCTTCCTCTCCGTTCCCTATTCTGAGATGCAGCCTGTCCTGCTTTCTCAGGGTACTGGCCTCTGTGTGTCCAGCAGAACGCAACTTGCATTTCCATCATGACCAGCTAGAGCTGGAAGCTTCCTACAGTGCTTCCACTAAAAGTGAAACTAAGTCAAGCTCTCCTGAATGTTGAGGTGTGCAGTATSAAAATCCAGCCTGGAACCCTGGCTGAGAGGGATCTGTTTTACCTCATATTCAGTAACTGCAGAGTATGATGCCAATTCTGTTGTAGTCTAAAAAGGATTTATCGCAGACCTATCACCATTGATAGGTCAGTCACAGTGCTCTAATCAAAATTCAAACTGCTACTTTWAAGTCTGTTTTTTAAAAAACCTTGACACTGCACAATCAGAACTGTTATGGGATGAAATAGGTGAGATTGCCCAGAATTTCATCTAAACTTTGTAAGATAGTATGGCTATTTTTTTTGCCATTTTTTCCTCTCTTCTAAGTGATGTTACTTTTCCCACAATATAGATTCAAGCTGTATTCTTACCAGCCACAGAAACCGATCAAAATGCTGCAGACAAACAGTTTCTCCTTTATTTTTCCATCCATTTTTGCAGGTGTTGGAAGGTTTTCAAAGGATTGCTTCCCTACCTAAATTGAATGAGACCCCAGCTTTTAATAGAACCCCACTGTACAGGAATCAGCTGGGTAAAAATATTATAATGGGACTGTATGTTAATGCAGGAACCGTCCTCAGATGAACAAGGAAGAATACAATCATTTCCTAACCCTCAAAGACATCCTGGGTCAGAATTGAGACAGGTTTCTTCTGTCCTTGTACAATGTACCCAGTGGCAACCCCATTGTAAACTAAAATAGTGGTCTCAGTAAAACTGGTGCAGTCCTAGTGCTTTCAGTGGTCAGGGTAGGTTACTCACCAGAAGATGGGTTAAGAGCACCATTATTGATAGCACCTAGGTGCTGAGAGCCTCTCTGCTGTGCCAGCCATTATTTTCAGGGGATATTATACGGGAAAGTGGAGATTCCTGCTTGCTCAAAGCAGAATTGTTTCTGCAATGCTAATAGAAGTAAAAAGCAATAAAACCCATCATGTTGTCACTAACAGATTTTATATGTGTCTGAATGTACATGGGGAGTTACTCTATTGATTAAATTTGGACCTTTTTTGAATAGCCATTCTCTAGAGTAGAATWGCATTTTAAGATTGGTAGTGGATTACATTTGTTTGGGGAGTTCATCAGGATGCTTTGGCATTCAGAACTCTAGCATGCTCCAGTCTGCAGTAAGAGCTAAATATTCTACAATACCTGCTGGCATGGCTGGCTGGAAGTGGAAGCAGAAGTCAGCAAAACCCACAGCTATTGTGGACTCAAAAGCCAAAGACTGTGCTAATATGTAAAGCTCCCCTGCACTGGTTAAGCATCAGGGATATCCTCTACTGAAGAAATAGAAGAAAAACCTCTGTGTGGTTTAAGAATTACCTCTACCAGTATCTTACTTGTGGCTAAGCTCCAGGCAATACAGAACTAGCAAAAAACCTCAACCCAAGTGAGATGCAACCTAACTGCAAAACTCTCCTCTGGCAAAGTCAGACAAAACAAAGTTTCTTCTGTCAATGTATTGATTTTTCCAGACCTGGCTCTTTTTTTTTAACAAATATTCTTTGGAACTTAACGTCAAACAAAAATGTTAGTTGGTAGAGAGGAATATATATTTATTTGTTTTTCTTTATTTATTTGTTTTTACCTGAAGAAAGTTTTGATCTCCAGATATATAGGATCTAAYGGAGCTAGAGGGGTAAGTTTACTCACTGCTGAACATAAAGACAGGAGAGGTTTGCAGGCCATTTCATTTCCTTAAGCAAGGAAAACTCTCTGTGCAAAACATTTCTGAGGTCTTGATAAATTCAGAAAATCWGTGGAATTATATGGAAGGATGGATGGAAGTCACTGACGCTTAGATTTACTTCTCAATTTAAAATAAGATTTTTTTTAGAAAATGAAGAATGTGGATGCCAGTGAACCAAGGGGTGCAGCTGGTGTGCCAGGAGCCAGAGCTGCCATCCAGAGGGAAATGGGCCAATGACAGTCTTGCAATATCCAACCAGGACAAATGTGAATTTGGGAGGGAGCAGGAACCCCCTGGAATGAGACAGGCTGGGCACTGCCCAGCTGGGCAGCAGCGCTGCTGAAAGGGTGCCACAGTACAGCAGGCTGGACATGGGTCAGCAGAGYTTCACAGAGCACAGACAACATCCCTGAATCAAGCAAACATAGACAGCAGACGAAGGGAAGTGATTAGTCTCCAATACTCAGTGTTTGGCCACTGGAACCAGTCTGGGATGCCCAGCACAAGAAAATCATCAGCTGAATGGAGGGAGTTCAGGGGAGGCCGCCAAGGTGGTCTGGGCAGGAGCACTTGCCAGTAAAGAGCAGCTGTGGGATTGAGCCTTCTTCAGCCCTGGGAAGGGGTGACTTGGAGGGCCCTAAGATCAGCCCTTAGAACCTTGGGAAWGTGACTGAGAGGTGGAGCCGAGCTTGTTGCAGAAATGTGCAGTGGGACAACAACAGACATGGACTCAAATGGGAGGTAGTAAGGCTCGGACRTGGCAGAAGGTGTGTATGAGGGGTGGGAAACGTCAGAATTACATCAGTGGGACAGGGGACAAGAGAGGGTGTTATAAACACATATTATAGTGTTGGCTTTCGCAGATATTAAGATAGGTGCTATCTCTACAATGTTGACTTTTTTGCATAAGTAGTTTAATTATGCAGACACAGTGGTGAAATAATCACGGGCRTTTTTGGTTTCTCTTTTGTAACTCAGATACAGTTATAATACAGCTGATGMTGTTGYTTTAGCGTACTTGTGGTTAACTTACAATAACTAAAGTGTTATAGCTTGTGACTTAAACATTTCCATGAAGGATTTTTTTTTTACACATTATAGCAAAACCATACAAAAACTGCAAGAAGAGCCACTAAGACTCTCAATGGGGCCCTGGTTGCAGCTGCACTGACCAAAAAGTTAAGGAGAAAAAAATGAATGAAAAAAGGATCACAGCTTAACACCTTCTGGCTATAGGCTGCTAAATCRGCACAGACCCTGACAGCAAAAACATGGGGTGGAATGAAGAGGGGCTTTAGAATGTGTAGGAACGAAGCCATTTAGTCAGAAGAGCTTGTGAAATGTCAGTGGTTTGCTGCACAAAGGAGCCTGGCTGATGGGACCCCCAACCTTCAGACAATCCCATCTGCATGGACAGGCCAGGGCTGTCGTGACCCATTGGGGCCCCTGCTACGGACACTTCCCCATCAACAGTGACCATCTGCTGAAACTACAGAATAGGAGTCACATGCATGGGACTCCAGGAGCATAAACATCATCACTGCCCATGYTCTAAAAAGGCGGGTCCATGTCAAACAGTTCCTGAAAAAGTTTGAATATGCATAAATGCCTATGAATAAGCATTAAGGTGATGCAATACAAAATGTATTTAAAGAGGTYTCCTGTCAATAGCAATTGTGCCTCTGGCAGATCGCCAAGCACCCAGCGTCGTATCCTTCTGCTTTTACRTACTCTATTGTCATTTATTAAAACCTTTTAAATTTTAACAGGACAGTGAACTTCRTTTTTCACAGAGGGTATGTAGGTTTTCAGATTCTAACTGGACAAGACCCTGTGCTCTTAATTCACTGTTGGCCTTGCTTTGAGCAGGAAGCTGAACTACAGACCTTCCATGTTCCCTTCCAACCTGAATTGCTCTAAGATTCCATGAAAATACTTGATGTGAGCCACAGCACATTTTCAAGATGACTTAGAGGACTGATGAGTTTTCATTTAAAAAAATTATGGCTTCTGATGGCTTGGCAGAAATGCTTTCCATCAGCGAAAGCACAAAAGAAAATTCAGCTTGCATAAATCCCAGCAGGTCAGCACCAAACATTTTGCCTACAGATATATTTTCTGGCTTCCCTGGGTAGTTTGATGCACTCAATAGCTTCATTTTGCAGATGGAGCAGTAGATAGTCTGTTTAAGTGACCTGCTCATGTCTGTACAGATTCCATATCAGAGCCCAGAGCTAAAAGGCATGATTTGCTCTTATTTTTTCACCAGAAAACTCACCTTCTAAGCATTTTGGAAACATTTTCAATGCTTTGTATAGTACCTAGTACCTTTGTATAACAACTATGTTTTTAAGACAACTTCTTGGTTCTTCTTTGAAGAATACAATACAGAAAACAGCAGAAACTCAAAGCTCAGTACTGAGTTCTGAAACACAAAATAAAGGATTTCCTCTTCTTTTTAATTTTTGTTTTTCATTCCCTTTGTGTTCTAGGAAACTGGCCTAATAATGCCGTGGTAATTCTATAAGTACAGCTTAATCTTAAACAATAACAACAAATGAGTTTCATTTGATCTGTTCAAACACAGAGCGTGTTTGACAAAAGCGCCAAGGGCTGCTGGTGTTAGAGGGATATTGGCAGAAGCTGTTTCCTCAGTTATAGAAAGGAGCAAAGGAGGCCATTTTTAGCATTTGCTGAGGCAGTTGCAGCAGATTAACTTTAGATCAATGAGTTGCTTGATTATTCTACTTCACTCTCAAGTCTGTTTCAAGGCTTCTCTTTACCAACTAGGAAAATAAAGACACAAATTAAACCACTCTCCTAGTCTGTGTTTTCATTCACAAAGATGGTGTTTTTCAAAAATGACTCCAGGTCATCTGCAGCAAGGCAGACATGCCGACGTGTCACTGCATGTCACTGATTRCCTAGTGATACAGTGGTTACCCAGAGGCATTTTCAGAGGGGCTTTGACAACTTTAGGTCCACTGGATTGTGACAGTCTTCTAGCTGAGRAACGGGAAAAAACGTACAAGATTCCTATTTTTGGTTACATGACTCCCTCTCAATTCCAAACTACCCTTTTAACTTGTTTCCCTCTTTCTCCTTTCCCCCCACGCTACCCTAYCTCTGGCTCATGAGTCATTTGGAGGAACTGCAAAACACTACACCTGCATGCATATTCTGCAGGCGCTGCTTGTGCCCAGCAGAGCTTGGAAAAAGGCAAACTGAGGAGCTCAGCTTTACCTTTAGCTKGCATAGTGAGAGCTGCACCCTCGTAAGCATGTTGAGAGGCACCAGGTTTTGCTCAYAGCAAACTGTCTGCACAAAGATCCCTAAAATTGCCTTTCCAGGGCTCCTTAGCTGTGCCCTCCTGACTCTACATTGCTTACTCATTCTGYTCAGATCCACCTTTAGACCCAATATTACCCTACCTGAGATCTTCTAGGGAGGYGAAAGAGCTGCCTCCTTCACATCCACAGGGCATAGGAGTCACCCTTGGCCGTGGCCAGGACTGGAGCAGCCTCTGAAACAGAAAGCTTCTAGGAAAGCCTTTCCTCTAAACACTGAATACAGCCAAGTATCTGCCACCAGAACACTGTGAGACTGGCAAATCTATGCGCTCTGATTTTAGTGATATTTTAAAATTAATCCTACCATAGAAAAATTCCAGGCTCCACTTGGCTGTCTTAAAAAACATTTATAGTAATATTTTGAAAGCTTATCTTCAATAAAATTACATCTAGAACCTCCTGCAGTATATAAGACTTTTCATTCTTCAGTGAATAGAAGAAGAATAGTCTGAGTTTTGTACCATTATTTTTCGACAAAGCCATGGCTGTTTGAGACATGAGGTCTGCTTAGCAGACAATTACTCCTCTACCTTTCTATGGCAGTCTGCCTATGCCCTGAAGCAGAACTTAAACCATCTTGAGTCTGATTCTTTTTCAGCTTTGGTTTGCTGAATGTTTAAAACAAGATATACCATCCCTTTCTGGACTGACATCAGGTTCTTAAAAAGAGTGCTCTCCCTTATCTGGCAAAGTCCTCTGTCCTTTCAGTTGCACAAAGTAATGGAATTTGTAGCCATATAAATGCATTAGCGTTGGGCAATGTGATGAACAGGCTTGTATATTGGAACTGCAGATGAGTATCATAATATTTTACTGCCTTGCAAGTAAGGAGCCACTGCTACAATCATTTGCTCATCMCTGTATTCAAGATATCCATTATTCCTAAGGGTGTGAACAATACTTCACCAAACCGAGAGACACAGTAAAACAACAGTTAACCTGATATAAAAATAAATAAATAAATAAATCCTACCCAGAATACTACAATTGGGTTAGCAACTTATTGTATCTTCCAATGTGCGCTTAAAACTCAGGCAAGGTAAACTCATTCCTTCCTAGACAAACTGGCTTAAGGGCTTGGAAGCAAGTCTTTGGCACTTATTGTATCCCAAGTTCTGTCTTTCACTTCTGTTTCTGCCTGTGGTGACCTTCTACAAATCATGTGAGCATCTAAACTTTGTATCTCTTTTGGAATTTTGGGCCATCGTTTAATCTTGTGAAAGCTAAAGAGGATATGCTAAAACTACTTTTTTCTTACACTACTTGATTTTCATAAGCCCACAATGCCTTAGAATATAGCAAAACATTTAAAAATATCGGAACATACAGGGAATAATCAGATATTTACTATCATCAGATAAGTAATACTTGATAAGTCTATTAACAGACAAGCCAAAAGGCTGCTAARTAGAGATGGATGAACTGGAGCAGATGCAGCAACATTGAGCAAAACGCTGCTACTGCTTTAACCAAACTCACAGCATTATCTGCATGACAGCRTAGTCTGATGTTTCTTACTGCCCCTTCCCTTGACCACCTCTCACTGCACATGAAGACTTGGACTCCAGATGAGCCAGGAATCTTGCATAGACTTGGACTCATCCAGGAGCCACGTTTTATCCACCTGAGGTGTGGATTTTCAGAGGAATCGAAACGGGGTTAGCTTTGCACATCCCACAGAGATTCTATTGAAACAGTGGATAATACTGTATTATTGTTTCAGCATGTGACTAACATGGACTTAGTCCTCATATTCTTTACATCCATTGGGCACATTCCCCTTCTCATTGCTATTATTCGGGAGGCACTCATATAGAAAGGGACCACAGACAGCTCCACATCAGATTTCCAGAAGCAGTTACATAGGATTCCTCATATAAATATGGCATAGGGGTAGCACTTGAACATTTTCTTCAGTCTTGTAATTACATTTATGTAGCAAAGCTCTTCTGGAAGCCTCCAGGTTTCTTAGGTTCTCGCTTGTTTGGACTGGAAGCTGAGCGGTAAAGATTTCCTTTAAGGAAAATGCAACACAAACATTCAGGGGCATGCTAGCACATGACAACCAGAAAGCAAAACAGTTATATACAGGTGCTGTTTACCTYCCCAAAGTTGTTTTAGCTTGCGCAAATATCATAAAGAAAGAAAAGCAATAAAACTGAAGTGTGTAGGTCAGAATGATCTGATATAAATTTGTAGGATATGAAAAGAATGAAGACTTAAGTAAAAATCAAAGGTTTATAGATTGTTTCCATTGCTCAGGGATATTGGGGAACTAGCTCAATCTTCTAGTTTCCAAGTGTAGKGATTAATTAGAAGAAAGGGATTTTCATGTGCTTTATCACTCTTTAAACAACTTAAATGGTGGAACAGGGCTAGAAGCCTGGGATATTTTCCTATCTCACTTAAACTGACAAGATCCATTCAAGTATCTGGTCTTCTCGTGTTTTGCAGAAGATACAAATTTGCTCTGCAAGCCCACTTTGCTTTGCATGCCCCACATCAGATGAGAGAGAACTGACACAGAGGCTGAGTTGCCAGGGCTGTGCCAGGGGAATATTCTCTCTTTCACCATGGCACAGCATCTCCACATAGTCACAAATTTCCTGTGGTCCTGTAACACCAGCAGGTTAAGAACACCTGCAGATGCCCTCTCCTCTGCCTGCAAAGTATCATGAAGACCTGCTCAAAGGAACCTCGTACTTCCTATCACCAGATACAGTCCCTCAGTCACTCTGTAAGCTGTTCAAAGCTCTGTTGGACTTCAACTCTGTCCACCAAAGGAACAACACCTGGTGTGTTTTCTTCCTAATGAACCTGTCAATTTTCCTCAGGTTCCTTCAGCATCTATCTTCCTTCCACAGGTCCAGCTTTGRCAACAGCAGGTACAGTAGCATGCAGGCTTGATGCTCCCTGGTGTCCCAGGAGAATACTCAAGATGATCACCACAGTAATGAAAGGAATTAGCAGCATTAGAATTAAGCTTGTGTGCAGCCAAGGGGGGACTTTGTTGCGGCTCTCCCTGAAAACCACACTAGGTCAACTGAGCCTTCAACAAAATGTATAAAAAACTCATATAGAAGACAGACTTCTTGCAGAACAGGTGGGCTTAGAGACATGGGAGCTCCATCAGTGCTGCTTCACTGTGTCATTCTATATACATAAAAAATAAAAAGAAATTAGAAATCAAGACTAATTTCTGTGTGTGTGCTAAAAAGGTTTCCTCCCCCTCCAAAGACCACCACTAGCAAGAGAAGTAGGGACGCTCAGCAAGTGTGTGTGTGTCAAAATAAATGCTTTCCAACATTTTACTGGAAGCTGGACTGTGAGGTTTTTTTAGTGACTTCAAGTTGTAGAAAGAACATTTTCTGTGAACATAACAAATGTTTGAAATCTTGATGTTTTTTATGAGAAATCTCACTGATACTAAGCACTAAGTTTGATTTGAAAACAGAAAGGCACTATGAACATCTAATATATGCAGTAGACAACAGTTTGGTTTTCGGTAGTCTTACAGCTCTCCTGTTAATTACACAGACATAAAGTGGGTACAAATAGCTTAAGGAATTATCTATTCTTTTTTCCTTTTTCTTATCTTTTTTTTTTTTTTTTGTTTTTAAAGCTACAGAGAGCTCCACAGGAAAAAAAAATAAGGGTCTATTCTAAGCACAGCTGCTCCAGTCTGTTTCAGAGCCTGACCAGACGTGTCCTGAGCCTCAGATCTGATGGTTATTCAGAACAGAAGACTCAGGAATTTAAATAGTTTACCTTCTTTTCTGCTTACAAACAATTAAGATCTTTTCTTCACGCTATTAACCCCGTCATGCTACTCCCCTCAGTCATGTTTCTAGATACTGCTAAGTTTCTCAAGCCTTGAGAAATTTGGAAAAAACATAAACATATATGCATGTAATATATATCCACACACTCRCAATTCAGCTGATTGCAGGTAAAAATCCATTATTTCTAGCATATAATCAAAGCATTGACCTTTGGCATTTTCCAGAGAATTTTTTTTCAAAGCTTTCACATTCATTGCAATAGAAAAAAATAAGCTGGGTTCTTAGACCAAGAGCCTTCATATTCAAAAGGATATTTAAGATTAACATTTTAAAATTAATTCTCCCTTGACAATGTTTAGAACTTCCATTAAAACAAAAATTATTATTAGCATTCTGTAACCCTTTGTAAACGGGTCCGTTGTTCAAATAAACTGACCTCTGCAGCAATTGACCCTAACATTTCTCAAAAGCTTGGCAGTCAATTATCTTCTGATCTCCTTTCAATGGGCCTTGTGGCTGGAATAACCAATCCATCACCTGGAAGGTGAGTATAATAGTGTCTCATGGGCATTTCTTCCCTACTTATGCCACACAGTGTTGTGGAATAAGTTGAGGAATTCTATCTCAGTCCCACTGAAGCATCCCTAAAAAGCAGCAATGCATCAATAATCTGTTACATCTTCTGAATATCTCTGAACACATGAGATCCACGATTAAAAGAAATGGATCAAACCCAACATCATCTACTGCTTGGTGAAAACATCAGACAGGTACTGGACTGTGTCTCCACCAAATATCACAACTCTTTTCATTCATGGACACAGATTTTGTGTGCTGCAGGAAGATGTAATTATCTTTCTCTCACTCTTCCTTCCAGTCAACCTGATCCCCTTGGGGCCCTGGGACCCACTGCTGGTAGGAGCTTGCAACATGTTTGATACTCCCCTTCTCTCTCTCTGGCTTCCAAAGCACAGTCTGCCATTCCATACACACCACTGTGACTGCCACATTCTCCATTCTGCCCACAAGGACATGAGCTCTTCTCCATCACTCTGCCTGGGCAAGCCAAGGAGGGCCCTCAGGACAGCACCACCACTTTCCCCTGGGAGGCATGCACATGACTGGAAGAATATTGTAGATACTGGAATGGTTTTGGTGCCTGAGATCCTGCCACTGTTTGCTGCCCTGGTTATTTAGAATCGTCAAGCTATGATGACTTTAATATCCCACCCTTCCCTAGTGTCTATTCAAAGTTTAAAAAGCTATTTACCATTAAATCTGCAACAGTGAGGGGTTTCTTTAAAGAAAAAAAAAATCTTTTGCATTTGAACCTCTGAACTTAAGGTATAAAGGGTGATATAATTTCTAATATCACAGACTATACAATGTCAAACTACAGAAACACTGGTTTATTGCTAACAAAATAAACCTCAGCTGCACTCMGTCTTGCTCATCTGAGAGAAACTACTCCTATCCCTGGCATACACATTGCTTCAGTAGAGACTATCCATCTTTACAGCACAGGCTTTTATAAACTAGTCTCCCTAGAAATATAAACCCCACTRAAGCCTTTGTCCTGGCCTCTTGTGGAGGAAAACACAAACAGTATCTTGGGTGCTGGAGACCAGCAAGGAAGATTGGTTGATTGGAAAGACAGACAAGAAAGCATGGCAAAAAGAAGGTGAAGAAGAACAGCAGGAAAGCACATCACAATGGATGGTAAACCCTGCACTGTGATTCATAACTCCTCAGTGATTCCTTAGCCCCACTGAGGTTTAGGGAAGCTTTGCTAGTAGTCCTGTATTTGTCAGCAGAAACTGCTGCAACCTTTACTACATGGCTAACTTTGAGATATTCCCATTCGAGGGTGTCACTAAGCTAGAGCATCTCACAGGTGCACACACACTCAGCGCTGTGCCCACACAGGGCAGTTCACAAATCATACCAAGACCTGAAATTKCAAGCATATAAACATCATCATTGTTAAGCAAAGGTGGTTTCTGATGGACAGAAAAGTAAAATGAAGTGAATAAAAGATTACTGCAGTAGGATAAAAGCATTTTAAATTAATAGAAGAGTTAAGCTATAGATGAACTGTCTTGATGTTTCGAGGCACCTCTACTTCTGACATTTRAAACATACTTAAGATTATCCTGAATGGCAAAAGTAAATATACACCAAGGACAATCACCACAGGACACATTAGCCATTTGTCTGTTGTTACTGAATTTACTGACCATGTGCAACAGAACAACTATGCCTAATGTCCATAAAAGAAACCATAGTTTTTTGATCCTCAAAGGACTGACAACCTCATTTTTCAGGTCTGTCTGGTCTACACAAGTGTCTAGTACACATTTCAGTACAAGCCAAGGCCTCCTGAGTGTCCCTGCTCTGGGAACAGCACTCAGAAGGGCTGGGACAGATGCTCATTAGCTGGGTTGGTTCAGCAGTGTGAAACAGTTTAGGACCTAAAGTCTATGGGACTATGCTCTACATTTACCAGCTTGCTCTTTCATGTGCAAGATTGAGAATGCTCACCTCTTTTTGCCCTTTTTTTACTTGTCAGGATTGACATCCCTAACTGCTGATCATTGTGTAGAATCTCAGCTCCAAGCAACTCAGTCCCCTTAGTGTCATTGTATTTAGCAAAATAATGCTAAATATTATGCCTCTTGCAAAGCTGAAGAAGAGCCCATCCTGGACCACACCTCAGGCAATGCCAACAGGGARCATGCAAATTATGAAAGAGCCCATTAGCTACTCCAGGGAAACATTAATGCCTTTTATCATTTGCACATGACAAAYCCTAAGCAAAATGGCCACATTAGCATGAATGTGAACTGAGGATTGTAAGAGGGGCAGAACTCTGAAAGTGTGCTGCATATACTTATTATAATGAGAGATCAGTTGTAGAATGTGGGAAAAGTGCATCTTCTTTGACACGAGCTCAGTTTTCCAGCTGGAGACRTAGCAGCAAGTTTAGATAAAAACGAGATCTGAGAAAAACAGTGCAAAATTACTTTTCTTAATGCTTCAGTAGACAATCACTACTAATTAGCAAGCTCCCACTTCATCTTGGTCATGTCTTCCATTACTAAAAGTTCCCAGAGGAARTAATTTTGTAAGAGAGAGCACCAGAAGGGAGAGTATCAGATAGCCAACTCCAGCAAGTGTGCATAATTTATTAGGAACCTAGAAGACAGTGCTGTGGAAAAACTTTAAAGCTTTCTGTAAAGTCCAGCCACAGAGGAGGAGAATTACATTGGTTGCTTCTACAAGAATTCCCTGTTTTTGTCATCACCCRACCTATTATCTCCAGCCAAGATAAAGTTCCATTTTTCTATGTGTGGTCTGCAAACAAAGAGAAATACATTCTCTGCCCCAAAACCTTTCTTTGTGCTCTGAACAAAGCCACAGAAAATGTGTGTTGGCAGGGAGGGGACTGGGTCCTGCTTCACAGGTATTTTGAAGACATTTGCCAAACAAATACTCAGGCTCAGCGTACAGGTATGAATGTGGTGCTACACGTATCAGCACCACAGATATGAGAGCAAAGTTTTCATGACTTTTAATCTGTAAAAACCTCCCAGGATGTTTTTGAGAAGACTAGGATGTGAAGCACAGGCTGCCAGTAAGTCCCGCTTGGGAGAATTGCCTGGGGCTACACACTCAGGTTTTACCTATGATTTCATATGCAACATTACACTTTGTCTTGCAATGGCTGGGTACACATGCCTTTCTACTAGGAACTAGGTTCTATTTTAGGACCTGAAAACTCTTGTTTCAATGGTAAAAGTGGGAGATGAATTGCTGGGAATATGCAAGGAAAAAAGGTAAAGTCACCTGGTTGACAAAAGTAGGAAAAACTTTTGCTCTAAAAAAGCTCATAAAGAGAAAATCCTGTAACACATAGGTGATGTAGATAAAGCTATTGTCAAACTGGTGAGCCCATTGTGTCACTTGTTCTTCATTGCCTGGTTGTATCCTACCTTTGGATAAAGGAAGGAAACAGTGCATAAATGGTGTGTGTTGGCAGGTCTGCAGAAAACACACCTAGGTCTGTCACAATTAAGAAGGAAAGAAGCTTCTTTCTCATTCTTTATTCTTTATAAGTATGAAAAGCTTGATTTTTCAAATCCTCTCTGGAAACTAAATGGGCCTTCAAGGAGGCCCATCAGACAACTAAAAGGTGTTTTTTATTTGTATGTTTCTAATAGCGCAAATAAAAAATCTCTGGCAACCCATGACAGGGTGACAAATAGGCAACCATTGCAATTGTTATTAGCCCATCTGTGAATATCCACAGTGGAGTGCTCTGAGGAGAAAAAACAGGAGACAGAAGAGAAAGAAAGTACCCTGTCATAATTTAGATTCATAAACACAGAAAATATGAACATGTTTCATTGTAGTGTGTAGCCTCTAGTGCCAGAGACTTTGGCTCATAATAATTTAAACAGCCAACAATGTAAGATTTATGGAAATAATTTAGCACGTCTTAAACAAAAAGTCTGGCTTACCCATCTCATATGTGTGTAGAACTAACACTCCAAAAAAACAAAGCAGATAACAAAAGCCCCATGTCTATTTACCAGCATCTTAAAAGGGTATTGCTGGCTTAACTTAGGTCCCAGCTACACTGATGTGCCAATCTTAGTATGAATATTTTATAGGTATACAGCAGCATACCTGTAGATGGTGTATTTCCAGGCCCAATTAGGAAAAACACATGGGAAGACAAATAGACAGAGCAGTGAAGAGAATTTTCAGTGACCCCTGTATTACCACAAACCCAGGGAACATTATGTGACAACAAATGAGTGAACAGCGCAGGATGTGGCTGTACCAATGCTGAAGCTGATGTGCAAGAAGGGGGAGATAATGAGGCAACATGTGTTCAGAAAATCTTGGAGAGGGAAAGAACTTGGTCTAGTTGCTGGGGTAGACCTGAGTTAGTTCTGGGTTTAGTGCTTTTGTTTGATTGTTTGTTTTTTATGGGAAGAGTAAAAATAAATTTCCACTTTCCTGCTCAGGAAAACAGAAGACTTCCAAAATCTCAAATGCACACACTTGTCTGACATGAAATAATTCCTGCCACCATCTGGAAGCAAACTACTTAATGAATTCAGTGACATAGTTATGAATGTAATCTGAGTCCTTCTGTAGTACTGGCCCCAACATTTCACCCAGCAACCCCTTAATTAAAACCCCATCTCTTCTGTTTAAAACAGAACTTCCAGAGAAGGCATCCAGTCGTGACCTGAAGGGGGATTTTTTGCTATTACACTTTGTTTCAACACTTCATTACCTCCTCCCCTTGACAGAAATCTGTGTYTCATGTTRGGATTTGTTACTTTGCACACACAGRTCCTTTTCCTACCTCACTTTGCGGGATTAACATCCATAACTGGCGCCAGAAGGAGAAAAACAGGACATAAAATCTCCCAAAATGTCACCTTGATCTTTTCCTAAAGGGCCAAGCACTTCAATTCTCTCACACTAAAGCATTTCCATTGGCTGTTAAATAACTTTGCAGGCTTTTCTTCATTAGGATACAGGTCAGATGAAGGGAATGGATGACTGAATATGACCTTCAGGTGAGAGCATTCAACCAGGAAATGGGTTACCGAGGTTCTGCTTCAGAGAATATTCAGTAGTTATACACAGAGAAAAATAGCTTCTAGAGAAGAAGTTGAGAGAGAGAGAGTGAGAGAGTGCCTGGCCAGTTGAGATTATCACAAAAATAAATTTAGAGGTCACTTCAACTTCTAAAGGCTGGTATTTTCATCTGCTGCCTCCCCAGTAAAAATTTGTTCATTTTTGCATAAGCCCGAGTTTTTATTTACGTTCTGCATTTTCTTTCAGTCCTTTCACTCTTACACCTTTCTGGGACCTCATTTTTGTCCCATCTGTGTGTGTGTAAAAAGCTTGTGTCTGGAGATCATTTGGATCCCTGCTATATTGTATGAGCTGAGGCCACAGATTTCAATAATGCATGAAGCTGCAGCACTTGCTCCTGTGCTCAGAAATGCAAAAAGGATGTCTTTTAAATGGCTTGCAATGTGACAGAGACAAGTGAAAAGCAAGTTCAGTAAATATCAGCCTATCTCACTGCAGAAGTTCACCTCTCYGTAAGGATTCAGACGCAAATAAAAAGTTATATCCAAGTCCCACTGATGTAAATTTAGGTTAGTTACTGTGCTCTGAATTTCATAAGGACTTTTGAACACAGTCAAATGTCYTTGTACACACTACAAGAGCTCTTACCCAGAATTCATCTAATAAATTTAAGGGTCTGACKAGACAGATGTAGTATGGGAGGATAAATTAGCATGTGGATTTACAATGCAATAGCTACTCCACGATTTCTGGGCATAACTTATCCAGTAGTACAATAGGTGATAGTCTACTCTTTCTGAGGGTGCCTTGTCAATGGCATACATCAGATTTCTCACACTGCCAAATACATGCAGATTTAGTTCCAGGATGTCTGTCCTGGTTCCAGACAGGAGAGGGTTAATTTTTTTTTTTTTGCAGTAGTCAGGATGGGGCATGGCTAGGACATCGAGGTTATTCCATACCACTTCATGTCATTGCCAGGGGTAGGGAAAAGAGCTTGGTTCCAGGGTGAAGGAGTTCCTTCGGGTTGAGTAAGTGTGGTGCTGGTTTTGAGCCAGAGGGAGTAGTTGGGTTATGCTGRTTCCAAGCTGGCAGGATTGGTCAGGGTGGTGTGGCTGTGGGAGGATTGAGCTCCATGGTGAGCTTTTTGCATGTGAAACACTCCTTCTTTTGTATATTTTTGTTATTAATATGTTACTGTTTATTTTCTTATCACATTGCTGTTTCCAGTAAATTGTTCTTACCTCAACCTATGATCTTTGCCTTTTTTCTGTGCCTCCAATTCTCCTCTCCAGCCCAGTGCAGCGGGGCAGGGAGAGGGGAAGGGGGAGCATGCAACCAGCAGCATGGTTTGGAGACTCTAAATCAGGGAGCACTAAACTGGAGAGTACCATTCCCAACCACAACAAAATCTAAACACATCCATGTAGATATGCCCTAAACACGAGTTTCAGACACAGGACATAGAACCCAGTGCACATCATTGTGCCCCTCTAGAGGCTGGTCACAGGAACCTGAAGAACCTGCTACTCCTCCATGCCAGAATGGTTTCTGTAGTTAATGTACGGGCCTGGTTCTTCAGTCTTGTTTCCCTCGTTCAAGTCTCTTGGATGAACACTGTACCTCATGCACTTGGTACATTAGAAACAAAAACCACTCCTAATAAAATGTGCGATGATGGCATAATCATTGTAACAAAAAAAAAGCAGATGGGCTGCAAAACCTGGAAAACATGCAGCTAAGTTGAACTGTCTTTTCTGATGAGGGAATTTCCTGGGAATTTTKTTCATGATTATTGTAAACAACAAAAGTTGTACACATCTTAATTTCCTCAGATGGGTATCAATCCCTTACAGCTGACCCAGAGTCTTAAAACAGGACTTAAATATCTCCAGTAACTCTAAGGCGAGGTCAGTTTTGCACATAAACAATTTCATTTTTCTGTGAAGGGGACAAATTTGCAAGTAAAATCAGTTGTCCAAGATTTTTCTATTCTGAAGTTGCTAATACTGTGATTATTCACAAGCTGGTTTTGTGATAGGAGCAGGCAAGGATATAGAGATGGCAGGACCAACCCAAAAACCACCCAAGCCTTTTTTCCAGACAGCAAAAACCCTCAGGAAAGAATTTGTGTGGGATTTCAGCATTTCATTTTTATTGGTTTTGTGTAATCCACTGCACATTGGGCACATATTCAACCTCAGCTCTCTTAGTAAAAAGTATTTCTGCAGAAGCTTGAAGTATGGAAATTCACACCTAGCTTGAGCTGTCATGTTTCCCTGTACCAAGGCCTCTGATGCAAACATCGGCACTTGTGATAAGAAAGTGCTGGTTGTCCTGTTGCTAAATGAGTTCAGTTCACATCCATCATAATGAAAGTAATTTGATTTAATGCAGCATTAATGCAGACACAAAAGGTACAGGAGAATCTATTGTCATTAAGTGATTCATTGATTTCCCACCAAGGTGTTAGCATTTTAATTTATTTAAATTATTTGTTGCATGTTAAATGAGCAAAGTAAATATGCAYGGTATGTTTTGCTCAACTCCTGCTGCTCACAGGAGCAGTGTCAGCAGTATGCCCTGCCTGCATTTGGCTCATCACAGCAACCTCGCTGGWGTAAAAGTCAAACACACCGCTCAAAGTCAAGGGCTGAACAGTCAGATGACTCAATTCACACTGAGCTCTTTACAAATGCTCTGGGGCTTAGCTGTGCTAAGCACCCACCAATAAAAAAAAAAGCCAAAACACTCTGAGGGATAGGATCCCGAAGGTGAAATTTCCTTTTCAATGGCATGGGTTTGCCAAATGCTGCATCCTTATTCTACATAGGAGCATGAAACACGGCCTGTTTCTTTAGCAGAATTTGTACCTGGCTGTGTTCCAATACACATTGCTTAACAGAGCTCACCTTGCTACTGCCTGAATCTACTTCAAGCATTAAGCTTGCTGTTCACATTATCTTGCTCTTTGTCTCATTTACAAAATTTGCAATTATTTTATAATTTCTCCAGATCTCTGATATGATGTTAAGGAGCAAGAAGTTTCTGGAAAATACTGTGTAAAAACATTCCCTTTGCACATTATCTTATTACCTCAAAGTGCTTAATTTACTTAATATGGCCAGTGTTATGTAGCGCTTTAGCATGTATTTCATACTGGATAAAATAAAATACCTCAAACACATCTTAAACTGTGTTGTATCAATACAACAATTTTGTGGCATTATAGAATCTATGACTAAGACTTACACTGAGTCAAGTGCAATGTCATTTGAATCTGTTCAATCTGTATTTTCATAGTTTGGAAAGGAAAAGCAAATGAAAAAAAAGATAGATGGGCAAAGGGAAAAAAAATATCTGTTTGGGGTCAAGTAATGGTTATACTGTGGGGAAAAGTGCCCGGTAAGGGTGCAATTTATAGGCTGCTGGTGAGGGCTCTCAGACATGGKGTGAAAATGGACCATGGCCTCCACTCTGCCCAGCTCAAAGATGGGAAGGCCCAGGGAATGTCACAGCTCAGCCACTGAGGCAGCTTTACATATGCTCTCCATCTCAATCTCTACAYGATTATTTTGTGATAAATTCAACTGCTTTATAAAGAGGAAGGGAGGGAGAGAATGCTGAAATATGTCCTGCAGTCTGGCATAAAGAGGTGTGGGACAGACAAAACTGTCCCAAATGGAGGAAACATAAGAACATGGGTCTACTAGATGCATGTCTCTGCTGATACCAGGGAAAAACAAAGCTCCTTGGTTTCAGCATCTTGTGAATTTCAACAGCAAGATGGGCCACCATTTCTCATTTTTATTTTATTTTTCATTTTAATTAATTTTTTACCAACATCCCTCCACCTCCCCACCAGCAACTTCAGTAGYTTAAATCCCATTTCTTGGCTAAGCAGCTATTCTCCTCAATCACAATGAAGTACAGCACACAAACTCCTGCAGCAATGGACTTTTTTTTTTTAAGCCCTGCTCACTCGTTGGTCTTCCAGGTAAGTGCCTCAAATATGTGTGCAGATACAGCTGTGGTGACAGCTGGAAGGCAGGAACAAGTGGACACAGTGAAAGTCAAACTTCCTTTGCCACTAGAGACACCACAGAGTGAAGCCTTCATGCCTGGCAAAGTTGTCAGGAAATCAGAAGAGGCTTTTTTGTGAYACTTGATTGTTTCAGGGCTTTCATTTTCTACACTTGCTTGATTGTATATCTGCACTTAGCACAAAATTTGAGGAATGGTGCCAATGAGGGCAAAGAAAACAGAAGATTACCAAGGCAGATTTGCACTTGTGAARGAACCTTCAGACAAACGGCAATTTTTATAATGATGAATGCTCAGTCTCCTCTGTTCTTTCTTAATAGGATTATGAAGCAAATTTACCATGATCTATTACAAAATGATCAGGCAAAGCTTCCACACAACCAAGGCCAATTTCRACATCGCTTTAGCAGGCAATTTCACCCAGAGGTGAAAAATTCCTGGAACAGCTTAACCAGTATTATGCAAAAAGTTTTTTGAGTCTATCACCATAACATCTAAGCAAACAAGATCAGAGCCTTGCAATTAGAATAAGGATGAATTGGTTTTGTCTCCCTTCTGCAAGCCCTGGGTTTTACAATGGCCCTCAACAAAGTAACATTTTAATTCAATGCCATTTTYATTTCAAATATAGAATCTTTTTTTTCTTTGCCATAAGAATGAAGGATTAGGACACATACTTTGCAAGTGCATTGACACAACACTAAAGGCTATGTAATAAATCTTTATTTTCAGTCTCTGTAGCCATGTTCAGTTCAGTTTTTCTACTGTTCAGTCAGAATGTACCAAGAAGAAAGACAATATTACAGTAATATTACAAAGCAGTGTAGAAGGGTAATAGTKCTAGTGTTAAAGAAGAAACAGTGCATGATTTTAGCTGAGATTCTGAAGATGTGACTAGTTCTATGAAATGATACCTGGTAGGTGTATTCAGGCCTGTGGAGCTATTTGATTGAGTTATATTTTACTGGACCACCAGTCCTGGGCAATTCAGTCACAGCAGGATTTTTCTATCACAATCAAGAAGGCAGTGTCTGGTACCTGTGCAGTAGCAGCTACACACAGGCTGCTGAAAGCAGTGGCAATGACTCCMTGCATGAGTGAACCATGGTGGAATCCTGCCACAGCAGCCACTCACAGAGAAACTGTGAGCCATCCATTTTCCTTAATCTCCCTGTATGCACTTTCCTGTTCTAGATTCTACCATTCACATTTATTCAGCACTTTGGGATTGGTTTATTTGCATCYACCCTATGCAGTTACTTGGAGGAACTTGCTGTGCTGCTATCAAATTGAAAATAAACGCAGGGTATTGGATCACAGCCTGCATGATCCACCAGACCTTGCAATTCAGAGAAAGCTCTGTTGGATCAGATTGAAAAATGAGGCAGAATTTGAACACTAATAAAATGTTTCCTAGAGAAGCCAGCTGGATTTGGAGGCATATAACCCACAAAACKACTCACAGCCTTTTCAACCATCTCTGTCTGCTGATCAGAATCACAGAACAGTTGTACCAGCTACTACTCAAAGTTAAAACCATTCTTGTACCATGCTTAGGTGTGCACAATGCTGTACAGGTGCACACTGCACATAGAATCAGGCCCACTGCATGTCATTAAATAAACCTGATGTTTCATTGGCATTATGAAGTGTTTTTGAGAGGTCTGACAAATTACATCTTAATTTCTGTCTCAGATTAATAAAGCAAAACTGATCTCTCTAGAAATAAAAACCTTTGGAACTAAAGGGAACTTGCAAGACATAACAATACAAGCCTTTTCTCCTGCAAAAATCCTCTCCATTTTCCTATTTAGCTCCTACAGCACCATGAAGTAGTAAATCTCAGGATGAGGTAAGCAGCAAGCCATTGTCACCATTGCATGTAGAAGGAAAACTCAAGGTCCAGTTGGTAAGAGGGCTCAGAGCAGTAGCAGACAGGTGACTAAATGGAAAACCCTTGTCAGAGTAATGCTTTCTCTTTAAAATGAATGGAATGACATCCTGAAAGCATGATAGTCCTGGCCATCTCAGGCTGGYTATAAAAGAAAATCTCTTGGAGAACAAGTCACCAGAATGGGCCKATATTCTCCTCTTATCTGTAACAGATAGCAGGTCAGAGATGTTCACAAGTGCTTCTCAGATGGGAACAAAATTATCTAAGCAGGGTTTTTCCAAAAGTTCTGAGCCAGAAAGCTGCAATTTTTCTTCCAGCCACTACTTAAGACAGTGAGGCCATCAAATACACCCAACAAGGGAACCAAAGCACTGTTTAGCAATACAAAATGTTAGTCAGCATGAGGATAACAGAAAGACCTGTAAAATGCAGGGAGTGGGATTGGCTCACCCACACAATATGCAGTAATAAAGCCAGAGGAGTCATGCATTTTTCTGAATTGCAGTCAGACAGCTCAGCAGATAATATATAATATTGTCAGTTCATAGAAAGATGGAATTTTTGGCCAAATAATTCTTTTTGCTTCTATGAGCTCATTGTTTGTGAAAACTTCCCAGTTACTTTTAAAAAATGAAAGAARGCACAGGAGTGAGCTACTTGAATCCTGGATAGAGTAAAATATTCAAGTGGTTTAGAAGTGAGCAGAGAGCAGAATTTTAAAGAGGCTGATTATTGCTTTAGCAAGTTATATGCAAGTGAAAGTACATCACAAATGGGACAGATCAGCCTTTTTGAAGGAAATGGATATTGCTTTTAAAAAGCATGTCAAAGACCTCTTGCAGGCAGGCAGTATTTGTCTGGTGCAAGATGCCTGTCTGCAGGCACTCAGATCCCCTACAAGAGCTGCCTGCAGGTTTTGCAGCCACACTGTGGGGAAGAATTCCAGGGTTAAGAAGGGCAGGAGTGACTTTCTGGAAAAGGGACATGAGAGATGTAAGCTGAGGTTTTGCAGGAGAACCAAATCTCAGAGCCCGCCTGATTTTCTGGGTAGATAGAAACAGTGCTGGTGGGACAAAATGTCCACTGATTTAAAAGAGCTGTTTGGGAAAGTGTCCACTGACACCTACAGAAAAGTCAGGGTCTGCAGAACCAGTATCTGAAGAGTATCATCTCCAAGGGCAGTGATACAGGTACTTAAAAACAACAAACAAACAAACAACAAAAAAAAAACCCAAAAAACAAAAAACAAAAAACCAAACACCAAAGAAACAAGTTATTTCCACGTTGAGTTGATCCCTCTCCAAGGCCAACCTCCAGGCACAGGGTGACCAGCTGAATTCCTGTTACATGATCAGCACATCAGCACTGTGCTAAGAACAGCCCTTGTTTCTTACCAGGCAAAGGGGCTGGATGCTGTCTTTGTTGCCTCCCAGTTTCTAACAAATTTAAAATAAAATTTTTAAAAAGGGGGTAATGTCCTGTCCATTCCTAACCTCAGTGCAGAGGAATAATASAGATCTCTCTCCAGAAATGGTTTCTAGCACTGATACTTCCAAATCTTGCTTTGAAATGGAAACACGAACAATCAAATATTTGTTAAAAAAATTACTTCTTTTCCAGTGACAGATGAGGAACTACACAGAAGAGATACTGAAATTTCACTTTCTTAGCATTTTATCTTTCATTCCTTTCAATGAAAAGGAACAAAGCAATCAAATATTCTGTGCAGTTCTTGTAAACTCAGCATCTAACCAAGATACCAGCATGCAAACCAGGACTGACAGAAAMAAAAAAGCAAAACTCACTTGTCTTATTTCACTGGGGAAATAAATGATGAAGTAATACACAAAATAGATAGTTAAAAGTAATTATACTCACATAGCACAGTGCTTAAAGGCACTCTTTTTTCTCCTCTAAAAAATAGGAACTAGATTTTCAAAACACTTGTACAGCTGATTTTTGGTAATGTCATTCTAGTGAGTATGAAAGAAGGCTTTTCTCATAAATATATTATTTTTATCTTGAAAGCATTTCATGCAAATAAAATGAACAGGCGAAGACAGGCAGATGAATGGGATGGGACCCCGAGCAACCTGGTCTAGTGCAAGGTGAGTCTGCCCATTGTGGGRGGCTTGGAACAAGATGATCTTGCCCTTCCATATGCAGACCATTTTATGATTCTGTGATTCTGTGAATAGAAGGTGAGAATATGAACCATTCACTTAAAAGTTGGACTCAATGATCCTTTTGRCTCTCTTCCAACTCAGAATATTCTATGATTCTGTGAGAAAAGAGGGAGGGGGAGAGAGCAGAAGAGAGAGAGGGATGGGGTGGAAGAGGGGGAATAAAGGGAGACACAAAGAGGGCTAAGCTAGCCAGCTAGCTTCAGTAAAGTCAAATAACCCTGAATTAAGTACTAAGCAGTAATAGCAAGCGTATAGGGGGATCCGGATGTATAATGTATGTTTGAAACAGAAATAAAGAACAAAATAGATCATATTTCAAGGAAAGAGAGAATTGGAGAATGAGAAGAGCCAGGAAGTAATATAGTATTTTTTCCCATTACTATAGGACCAAATCTAGAGGCTGTACATCAGCGAAGGAGGCAGTTAGAATATTACAGAATGGATATAAAATCTGTAAAATATATGCAGCATTATTCAAAATGTATTTTCAAGCAGAATAGTAACTGTGTATCTGCTGGCTCTGGTTGTAATACCAGGGTTTAGACAAAGCATGCTGGGGAGCTAACCAAGAGGAAATGGAGAAATGCCCAGCATGTTTCAAGGACTAACAGGAATGTCATCAGCAAATAACGAGAACAAAGGCCAACAGATGATGCCACAGTAAGGCTATTTGCAACAATTATTGTCACATCCTAGAATGCCCAAATATGATGCAGTCTCATGGCTTTCCAAAATTTTCAAATCTGTTCCATGTAACAACTCTAACCTCCTCTCATGCCTTCTTTCCTCCACATGGTCCTCACTTCAGCTTTCCCAAAGTTTTATTTCATTAGGAAACAAACAAAACCACAAAACCAATTAAAATGAGAATAAAGAAGGTTTGGCTCAAGCAATCTCCTCAGCTGTGGGTTCTTCCAGAGCTCATGCCTCACCTCAAGACTTTATCAAGTGGAGCATTAGGTCCTGCCTCCCTTAAATGTAGTCTCCAGAGTGGCATTAATAACCCAACTTCAAGACTTATTTARCACTTCCTTGCAGGACCAGCCCCAGTTAATAAAGCTGGTCCACTGAAACACAAATATTTAGTCCTGAGCCTATAGGAGAGAATATATTGCAAGTCTTATTTTTTCCTCAACTAACTAAGCTGTACAGTGCAGCCAACTTCTCCCTTGTTGATGAGTGCTTTACTTTGCAAGTAGCTGTTCTGAGATTAGTGTGCAAAGTATTAATTTATCACCCTTGCAAGAGCTGCCATCAARCCCTGCAGGTAGCCTCTCAGCAAACAACCTCATAAGCACAAAACTCCCCAAAAAGAAAACCTCTGTCAGCCAAAGACAACTAACACATCGGGGTATGAGCTGTACCTTTACCTCCTCCCARCTATTGGGTTTTGCAATCAGGGCTTGTATCATCTGCATAGCACTGTGTCTCTCTGYCAGCCCTCCTCAAAATAGGCAAGAAATTACTAAAAGGAAAATGTTATGGAACCACCCAGAGACAAAGCTTGATTTGATATTATGATGAGGTACTCAGGAAACYAGCGATCAACAGGAAAATGATAATCCCACTGTGAAATCAAACAGCTTTACCTTTACACTGAGGCAGTGAAATGAATATACAACCAGAGGGGAAAATGTTCATTCAAAAAGAATAAAAGTAGYTTTTTGAAAATCTCAGACACACTTGCTCAAGCCACATAAATTATGATTTTTAACCTAACAAAACTTGGAGAAATGGTATCACTGGGTTCCCCAGTCTCAACACTGCACCGATGTCAAATCTACATCTCTGATTCTTGGATAAACTGCTCTTTTGCCCTCACAAACCCATGTGAAAGGCCTGGGCTCTTTCCAGTTGTATGACATCAGACACAGGATTCAACAGCCTGTGCTACGTACATTGGGCAAAGCAGTCATCGGAGACCTTGCCATGGGGGACAAAGAGAGCTTCCTGCTGGCCGGCCCAATGCAGCCACCTCCAGAGCTCGACTTCTGCACAGCATCTATGAACAAGTGCCTGGCATTGCCCTCCCTACTCCTCCACATGAGGGAAACAGGTATAAATGAGATTTTGGAGGGACTGGCAGGCACCTCCAGCACTGGTGCCAAGCCTTGCAGAAGAAAGCAAACCAACTGCAACCAACTTCAGCAAAGGCAGAGGTGGCCAACAGCGTGGTAAAGCTTAATTACAACAAAGATCAGTGAAATGCAATGTGCAGGGGAAACTGCAGCACTACTTAGACAGCGGAGCTGCGTTCTCAGTGACTTTTGATAAGCCACATCACACGGTGCAAACAGCCAGTAAGCTGGCAGTGCATTTACTTAAAGCCTGGTGATTTGAGGGACTACTGCTGTGGGTATTACTTTGACAGTCACTATTCTGCGTGCTGAGAGCACACAATCCCATTTCTCATAAAGGAAAAGAGGACCTGCAGGAAAGACCACTTGCAGTGTCCATTTGGAGTGAAGTGCCACATTATGCTGCTGGTCCAAAACTAAAATAAGCTGAAGGAATGTCTGGAAGCTGAAAGGCTTCTTGCCTTTTGCCATTTAYGCACATGGGATACAAGTAACTCAGTGAGAGCTGCTCTTACACCTGGCTCAGCTTTGAGAAGAAAGGAACAAGGCAACTCCTTTGGCAATTTTAGCCCAGCCTGGCATTAACGATCACCCTTAATGAACTTTGGGTAAATATTTCAGTACTTCAGCATTCATTAGTGAGCTCCCAGTCGCAGTGTGTGGAATCTGCAGGTACCACAACAGCTACAGGCTAAGGCACATAAACACTTTGCTGGCTTCAAAGCAGCTCTCAGTATCCAACCACTACATGGTGCAAAGCCCACATGAAGGGCAAGGTATGAGATATTAACACGGGACTTCCCAAAGCACCGATGTGAGAGGCATACTCTGACAACCCAAAGAATTTTACCATTTGAAATCACAAGTCTGTCCCATCACCCTGGAAGATGGAATATGGCAAGTGACAGGAATATGACAGTTGCTTTCATTCAATCTATGTGAGTTTCAAATTATGGCTGTCAACTGGATTCACTGCACAGCTTATGTGCAAACATAAGCTGGATGCATTGGCATAATAAGTGGCCAATCAATAACAGTGAAAGGACAGATTAATAAAAGTTGCTTCTGTCAGAGGACAAATTGAGGACATCAGAAAAGATGAAATTCTGTGAATACAATTGCTTCCTGAGAATAGTAACATTCAGCTCTTGTTCTGATTAGATGGAATTGGTTCAGATGAGCATCAAAAACTTCTGAATGCTTTTCTAAAACTGCTGAGGCTTGTCAAAATTGCACTGCACCAATGCCAGGAAAAGACAACAAAGCAAAACACCAAAAACTCTCAAACCAATTCTGAAAGGATCCATGGGATTTTGCAGTCGTCCTTATCTGCCCCATTTGTGCCTTCCAAGTTTTCTTATCTGCTCAGTAAATTTGTATCACAGGGTACCTTCAAACTCTGAATAGGTTTGGATGAGTAAGCTGTACACTGCTTTKCCTCATGYGACTCTSRGAAAAATAGCCAGTCAGTCAAACCCTGATTCTAAATTCTTTACYATGGACAGAGATGATGATATATAGGATGGAAAAAACCCACAACTTGATTTTTCTAAAAGCTGCATGAGGTAGCCACATCGGCAGCTAGGAAAAAAATCTTGTTCTGACTTGTAGTGCTGAACAAGTTTGATGGATTAGTCACTCAATAAGAACTGATATACAGTACCAAATTACTGTATTGGACATTTCTCTGACCACAATGAATTATATTAAAATATATAAATGTCATCATTCAGAAGGTAGCTCTCTGGCAATGTTCTTAAAGAAACAAGATTGTGATGTGCCCAGCTGCCTTGGTATTTAGGCACATATGTGCATGTGAATAAAAATACCATCTGTGTCTTATCTGAGACATTTCTTTTTCCTGTTGCCCTGGCATGCAGTCCTTATGAAAGCAAAAGAGCATGTTAGTGGTTGTCCTTCATCTGCTCAATACACAAAATGTCCCCAGGTAGAATCTGGAAAGCAACAGCAGAAAAATGATGTTTTGTCTTTAGAGACAGAAGTTATAASCATAGAGAGCTGGAAATTAATAACAGAATACTGTCTAAACACTCATGCCAAATGTCAATGYACCTCAAACAGGAGTCACTGAAATGATCAACTACGTGTCACCTTACTCTGTCTTCTGTCCACATGCAACAAAACTGGGATGCTGAGTGAATTAAACACTCACTCACAAGCACAGTAGGTTGGGAAACAGTCGAAACAGTTTCTGACACTTCCAACCTCAGAATCTGAGAATTGGCTGATGGCCCAAACATTGAATCTCCCTCTCACCTTCCATAAAGAAAGAAGATAAGATTTCCTTCTTTGAGTGAAATCTCATTGAATTTACACCCAACAGCACAAGAAGGAAGACAAAACAATATATATTCTGTTCTATTCATGGTACGATATGGTATGATATGATACAATGATATGATATGGATGTGGATGCTATGCTGGAAAMTATATTTTTACACATCTTCTGAGGTCCAAGAGAGCTTCCATGCCCAGGATTTAAAGGCACCATAGCRTGTCACACACAGAAGTGCAGAGCCAGTGCTGCAGGATTAAGGCCTCAAGAAAATAGATTAGAAACAGCCAGAAATACACTCCTGCCCCCCTCCAACCCTGAGCTCATGCAACTTCCTGCACTTCTCACTGCACCTTGCAGAGCCAGGTACAGAAAACACATAATCCATAGAGTGAGAAAAGTCACCAAAGTTGAAGATGTRTTTTTAATATTTACTACTTTTCATTTAAGGATTTCAAATCACATTAGGATCATCTTGAATGACATTTTTCTCTCCTACTTTGCCTTATTTTTTCAGTGTAATTCAGCTTCCCTCAAAACTCAAGATCACTGCTATTGCCTGCTTCATGAATTACGCAGAACAAACAAAGAAAAATCACAAAGCTTGTAAAATGAAAATCAAAAGCACCAAGGTATAGAATTGTGGTTCAGTCTTTCTATCATTCCTTCCTAAATCTTTCCATCATTCTTTTCTAAGTCTACACCATTATTTATTGCAAGCTTCTGGTTTGAACAATGAAAGCACTGTTTTTCTTCTGAAAAAACAAGGCTTTCATGGAGTGAAAATTTTCCGTACTATTTTGCTAATGAAAGTGAATTGCTTTTTTTCACTGAGTTTTCATGTGAGAAACAGAAAACAATTTTCTGATACCTCTAAATTATGCCATTAGATACTACAGAGGCTGTTTCAGTCTTGAGCTGGAAACAAAACACAGAATTTTGTTTCTGTCCAGCAATCTCTCTGCTGAGAGTCTGCTCTGTATTCATTACAGCCTGTTCCTGGCCAGTTCTCTGCCACAAGGCACATGTAATTGCAAGTCAGCAGCAAAGATTTTTTTAAATAAATCTATTAAGTCAGTGATGGTACCATCAGACCAGAGATACAGCACATATATTTAGTAAAGAGCTGGGTGATCCAGGCATAAAGACCTCTTAGCCTTGCCCTGCCAGAATTCAAGGCTGAATATATTCTGAAGTGTAAAATATTTTGGATAGGGATAGAGGGGAGGAACAGAAAAAGGATTGAAAGGTACCTTGGGTTTAGCAAAAGCTGGTGGATCAAATATCAGTATTTGCTAAGGTAATTGGCTTTCTAAACAAGAGCAGTGTCTTTTATTGCCCATGTGCAGCCAAAATATTTAAGATAGCACMATGGAGGGAATCTATGAGACTGGGAAAGCTGAAGGACAGTGAGGAAGTGGAGAGAGATGCAAGTGAGTAGCTAAAATCAAAGCAGTGATAACCAAATGTCCTGAAAGGGGAATTCACAACAAGRGGTCTTCAGACCATTCCTGCAAATGGATACAAATTCTGTAGCTGATTTCCAGACTAAACTGAAATAACCACACAGAGAGCTGTAAGGASTGTTGGAGAAGTTACCTGCACACAGAAAGGGACTATTTCTGTGTTATCCACAATGACAGCAGCTCACCCTTCTGGGAAGAGGAGGAGGAACATAGAGCCTTAAATGAAAAACTGGATACCTGGACAGAAGACCGGAGAAAGTGCCCATATTGACATACAATTAGGGATTAACAGTAATTATCAGGCAATAATCATCAGYCAAAATGAAACATAAAACACATCTGAGCTGTCAGTCTGACACAGAGCATTCCAGCAGGAAGAGTTTGGATTGGATTACATGCATGGCTTTTAGTGTGGACAGAAAAATGGAAGGGGATTAAATATCAAATAGAAATACAGGGTGAAAAGGTAGAGCAGTGTTGTCTTCAATATGTCTGGAGATAAATAGCAGGGAAAAACAGTCATTAAAGCCAAACACTGTTATTGGCATATGAGCAAACAAATACAAATCGATGCTAAAGAAAGTAYACCTGGCAATGAAAACAAAGCTTCTGAACAGCAGAGAAACAAGGTTCAGCAGTAACCTTTTTGCAGTAGTAATGGCAATAAGAAAGGGAATCTTGGCTACTTTTAAAAGGTTTTTTTTTAAAATCTTAAATGGTTTTACAGCTGATAAAGTGGGGAAGCAAACATAATGACCCAGTAGATGATATTCCTCCTATATTATTTTTGTCATAGTTCTGCAAACTGGAAAATCCTTCCCTGTCTTTGTACAGAGCATCTCTTCTTTGTCATGAGAGACAAGAGGATTGTTAGATTCCTGTGTTAGCAATGCTCCCTTTGGCCACTGAAATGGTAAATTATAATCCCATAATTTCCAGTCTGTTCTTGGAAGGTTCTGAAGTCCTTCTGTTCACAAGAAGATCAATAGCATCCAGAGTAATTGATGCAAGGCTCTTCTACCAAGAGGCTTCCTTTAAGTACATCATCTCCCAGAGAAACACCATGCATGCAGCACACACCTGGAAACTATTGAACTCTAACAGACACTCTGCACATCTTTTCCTTTTTTTTTTTTTTTGATCTATTATAAAGCATCTAGTATTGCTGCAAATGTACTTGGACCTGCACAAAACAGCATGAGTGCAACCAAATAGCAAACCAAGCAAAAGGAAGACACTAGAGTTCAAGTGCTGTCATTCCTGCCCTTTGTGAACTATGTGGCACTGTATTTTGAGTTTTCTGCCAGGYTGTGAAAGAGAAGAAGGAAAAGCTGGGGGAAATGCAGTCAAACATGTTAATGTCATCATTACATCAGGTTAATCCTGAGCCTGTGTTGTGGTTTAACCCCAGCCAGCAGCCAAACTCCACACAGSCGCTTGCTCACTCCCCCACCATCAGGATTGGGGAGAGAGTTGGAAGGGTAAAAGCTGGAAAATTCATGGGTTGAGATAAAAACAGTTCAATACAGAAAGCAAAAGCCACACACACGCAMAAAKCAAAACAAGGGATTRGCTTCCCCTGGGCAGGCAGCTGTTCAGTCATATCCAGGAGAGAAGGACCCCTTCAYACATAATGGTGACTTGGGAAGAGAAATGTCATCACTCAAAATGCCCCCTCCTTCCATTAGATTCTTCCAGTAGAAGAATCTCCCAACTTTAAATACTGACATGATGCCATATGGCTTGGAATAACCCTGTGGTCAGTTGGGGTCATCTGTCCCAGCTGTGTCACCTCCCAACCTCCTGTGCACCCCCAGCCTCCTCGTCAGCATGATGGTACAAAAGGAGAAAAGGCCTTAGCTCAGCAATAACAAAAACATCTCTATTATCATCACTCTGTTCAGCACAAATCCAAAATACAGCCCCATACCAGCCACTGTAAAGAAAATTGACTATCCCAGCCAAACCCAGCACAGCCTGTATTGAAATTGTCATAAAGCATCAACAGTCAATTATTGGGTTTTTAGCCTGGCGTAAATTGGGCAAAACTACTCTAAGACGGCACAGAGACAAATATCCAGCAAGCAAAGGCTACAGAGAATTATCTGCACAACCAGAGAACCCTTAGCAGCTGCGCAGTTTCTTGGTAAGAAAACTGCAAACCAAGTGCTACTGCTGCTCTAAGGGCCTGTGTCATCTGCACCGAGGGTCACAGCAGCAGCTGAAAACTGCTGCCTCTCAGAATCTGTTCAGGCATTYAGTGAAGGAAGGAGGTGTCCTGGACAAGATGCTGCAAAAGGGCAAATTCGGGGTATGTAGAAGAAAACAGTGGAAAGGGACAATACTCGTGTCTACCTGAGCTACAGTCCAATGGACAGGATGGCACAGGGACAGTCCAGACAGGGAGGTTCCGGCACTGTTACTGCTTCTGATGCCACCAGAAGCCAATGTGAGACTCTGACAAAGCTGGTGCTGTGGAAAGCAGTAGCCTTGGAGTGCCAGACAAACATGAGGTTTGTGGTAGAAATTAGCCAGAGAAAGTATGTGCGGTTTGCTGATAAAAGGGAAAATACTGTATTATCCTTGCAGACCAAGGTTCAGTTCTCTGCCATAGGACTTGCTATGGATCTGATGTGCCCCTTGACTCTGTGAGTCCAGACATCCACATGGTACAGGCTGAAGTTTTCTAATCATTATTTAAGGTTTTGAAGAAGGGAATACCAACCATTAGTTCCACATGGTTGCTGCAAAGGTAAGTACCTGAAAAGATTGTGAGGTGCCCAGAYGTTACAACATTAATAACTTAGAGTGACAGAAGCTGGTCATCCTTTTGAACATGTGCTTGATAGTTGCTAGATAACTGAGGGATCTACATGAGGCCCACTTCATTTCTGGGAAGAGAAAGATGAAAAAGGTAAATCTTCAAGATAATTGAAGCACACTATCCTTCCCTAATTATCCATTTTTCTCTTTAGTACCTTCCAACTTCCCACAACAAATTCCTGCTTGCTCAGGCAGTTAGTATTGCATAAAATGTAAACAAGATCTCAGCCATAGAGTCCCTACTTGTATTCCCTCACAGCTGCAATGAAACACTGGCTGAGGARCCAGGAGAAAGAAGCAGAGGGTATCCACCAACCTCTTCAACAAAGAGCATTGAACACCAAGTTCTATTAGGCTGAGTAGGACAGCTTAATATTTAGTACTCCTTCCTGAAAAATTTGATTATGAYCAACAGCTCTAATATATTTATCCAGCAATGACTAAATTAGCCAGTGCTTCTCTGAAGAAGGATTTTGGACTTTTCATAGTTCCCTGAAAATATCAATTCAATGCTCAACAGAAGTMAAAAAGGCAACTTCAGAAAATATTTTTTAAAAATTCAGGAAATGTCATGATGTTACAGTTCTGGTCCCATTTTCCCCTCTGAGATGTCTACCTCTTCCCTCATCCTCACTATTGATAGGAAAGAACTAAAATCACAGAATATGTTGAGCTGGAGGGGATCTGCAAGGATCATCAAGTCCAGCACCTGGTTCTATGCAGAACACCCCAAGAGTCACACCATGTTCCTGAGAGCATCATCCAAACACTCCTTGAACTCGGTCAGGCTTGGTGCTGTGACCACTGCCCTGGGGACCCTGTTCCAGTGAAACCAGGAAAGTTTCAGGCAACAATAGCCAACAAAAATGATCAGCCAATTGGCACACTCAAAGAACTTAAATAGGCTAGAATTCACCATCCTGGAAAGGCGATGACTAAAGTGGTTTATAATAAGGCACTATGAAATTATGACTTGCAGAGAAAAGATGCTAATTGTTTTTCTTAAGTCAAAACCTAGAAGTTTAYAAGTACTGTCATCCAAAAACTTTTAAACCACAAATGTTTCTCAAATKATGCAGTTATTAAATTGTGACACTCAGGTCCAAAAGTTATATGGAAGTACAAAGGAAAGTTCCAAAAGAAACGAGGGAAAATACCTTAGAAAAAAAGTCCATTAAAATCTATTCAGTGAGAAGACGCTGGTGGGCTGGTGGGACTTCCACCTCAAGAAGTTCCTGTGCTACAAACTGTTTGAAATTTGGACATAATAATACCAAGGAATATGCCACTTTAAATATGCTCTGTTCTTACACCTTTTTTTTTTTTTTTTTTTTTTTTTTTTTTTTGGCAAGTTCAGACTATTGGCAGAGTCACAGGTTCCTGGTCCAATCTGGTATTAACATTCAGTGTTTAGACGGTGTCATCTATTTTTGGAAGCAAGCAGGGATGATTACACTCACTTATTTCATAAAACAAATGAATGTTACAGAGCTACACCATCAAAACTCTGCATCACTCTCAGATTTGTAGAGTAGCTACAACAYGGAGGATGTTGTTACAAGGCTGCAAATGATACGAATCACCAACTACTTTGTGGATTGCTGCCTTAACTGGTTACCATTCAAAGTCTTTACCTTATGTCATTTCTGAATTGGTATTACTCAGATATCCAGCTAATTTACTCCAGCCATAAAACTTGCRTCAGCAAGAACAACCAAAGAAGTCTCTAGCATTACTTGTACAATTAATAACATTACAAAGTGCARTGACACTTATCCAAATAAAAGATCCCGTTCACACATTATCCTTTTTTTAAGTATAGTATGTAGCTGTGTAACGGCTATTCTGCCAGGTGAAGTTAAATATTAAGGGAATGGTGAAAATAATTGGAGGCACAGTATTTTTAAGGCTTGTGGCTGAATTATCCCAGGAGGGAAAATAAAACATGACAAGACACCAAAGTGTGTTGGCTTATCTATCAGTTCATCCGGATGATAAGACTACAMAATCTTTGCTGGTTGCTTTCACTTGTGCTTGTATGTCATGGTTTTAGCATTCATAAAATCATTCAGGCTCACAGAAGCCTCATGCAATATTAAAATGTTTATGCAACCCCTCTCTGTGCTTTAAGCAGCAACAACTAGTTCTGAGGGTGCAGAGAACAAGAAAAAATAGGTTCCACATCTCAGAAGAAAACCCTACTCAACTCAAACATCTCTGACCATATTATGATTAACCAGAATTATATATATATATTTTTTTTATAGTTACCAGAACTGAAAAAATTCTCTGAATTAGAACCATTTGCATTCCGCCACTTCCTCTCTGGGCATGTGTTTTGKAATTTCTTTGTGGGCTCAGATGCATCAAGAAGCTAAAGACCATGCTTTTATTTCAAGAAATTGTCTTTTCAAAATAACTTATTTCCAACAAGTAAAGCAGTCAAATTGCATATCACGAAACAAAGATTAAGACWCTTAAAAAAAGCATGACACTTTGATCTACATGGCAATTTACAAAACCACTTGCTACTTAATGAGATGTAAGAGCTGTAAGCAGCAAGCTTCAGAGAATCTGGGGAAGATCTCCTCTTCATTGGCTTAGCAGCATGAACTGCTTCATGGCAAACTATCATGAACAGAGTAAAAAAGTAAAATAAAAACCAAGGGGGGGAAAAAAAGCAGGAAAGGGTTCTGCTTTGTGTGAAGGGACTCTGATGTTGAGGACCAGCTTGCTCAGATGCACAGCTGGAATGGGACTGTTTCAGACTCACAGAGCGCTGAAAAAAGAGAACATGGGATAAGCAGAGCTCTACAGAAAAGTGGTACCCTTGTATCCTCTGGAGGATTCATGCCAATGTCTGTGCTTCTCACACACCCCCTTGGAGTTGGAGTCTTGAACCACAATTCAGATGGAAGCAGCAGACCTGCATCCCATGCAGTTTTCATCAGCACRTTACTTTTCTGATCTTCTCTACTGCAGAAATGCTGCACTTACAGTGTGCAAAGCTCAAGCCTTGGTTCCCTGCTCACATCTCGCTCTCACAGTTAGCTGCACTTTGGCCAGAGGAAAGAAGTCAGGCTTAGCCATAGTTTTGGGGTATGTGCACAAGGGACTGCATTCTCATCTGCTCACCACAGATACCACTGAGCCGCATGCTTTATCTGCTTGGTGAAGCTAGATCCTGGTATCAGTCTGGRTGATAACCAAGAAATTCTTCACCTTCATTTCCATCAGCTCTTTTTATAACATTTCCTCATTAACCATAAAGTTAAACATCTTACTATGTGCTGTCTATGAAAGATTTAGAACTCAGATAACGCCAAGTTGAAAAATTCATGCTCTGCACTTCATTTGACCATCCCTCAGACAGCTGCTCACATGCTTGACTGGGAGCCCCCTGATGAGCATGGTGAGCTGTGCATGCACTAGCAAAGGCCCTGCAGGACCCCCTGGATTGAACAGAAATTCTCAAAACAGCTCTTTAACAAGGCACCCAGAGACTCTTTAATTCCCCGCTACCACCTTCAGCGATAATAACAAGGAGACATCAATTGCTTTGTTTTTTTTACTATTTTTAAAATTACCTTAAAAACGGTTTATTATTTAGAACAGCAGGGTTTGCATCCTTCACTAGCAGTTTGGAAATCATGTGTTTGCAAACCCCGTAATTGGAGTTCTTGTTACAAATAACACATTCAAACATGGTCTCTGAAGCACACCCGGTGCCATGTGAGCAGCACTGTGCTGCCTGCTCTGAGCCAGCCATAACCACAAGAACAGCCTGAGGTTTTCACACTGAGCAGATAAGCACAGCCTCCCCTTGCTCATTTTAACCCAGTCAGACACTTCCCAGCAATACACAGCCCAACATGCATTGCCATTGGTTGTTCCAGTGATGAATTCCATGTATCAACCAGCCACGATTATTGATCCATTTTAACTTGTTTACTTTCAGAGATTCTCAAAAGTGATTCTTTTCTGAAAGAGTTTGAAGGCACTAGGCTTCACAAAAGGGGAGAAAATGAAAGGCTTGACAAGACTATGCAGCATTCATTCAGTCTAACAAAAGAGCTGTAGAAAACTAACACCTATAAATATCTAGCAGCATTTCCCCCTTGTTTCTAGGCAGAGTATTGGATCATTTAATACCACAGACAGCTAAAAATCAGTCTAAATGCACTCATTCTACTACCACCTCACCTGCTTGCTCTTAACTCACAACAAAAAACATCAAACCGCTCCCTCCAGAAAGATTTGCTGTTTTCTCATTCTTTTTTTTTTTCTGCTTTTCCCTGCCTTAACTTGCTCATCTCACCTCTGTTCAGATTAATGTTACGTGAAGAATTGAATTCTCAATTSTGCTGCATAACTGGGAGAGCATGTGTATGGCAGGGAGGGGAATTCACTGTGGGAAAGAGGGTACAATCTTTTTGCATGCGATATCCCTTGATCTGGTCCAAGATTACAGCTGGTCTGAAACCTGCTTCCTGGGAGTGTCCTATAACCACGGAGTTGCAAGGCCATATAGGGGGACTGCCCTCCATTTCTCCTGCTGGATTTGTCCCTTTTTGTACAAAAGGCTTGAAGGTTTGTGGCTTGTCCAGTGGAGAGAAGATGATGCAGTGACCTCCTGGAGACACATCTCACCTGGCATGTGGGGCACGGGAGTGCCAGCTCTTGGTGAAACCAATTCAAGACCTCTGCACAGATTGGAGCAGCACCTGACTGAAATACCAACAATCCTGCCTTCCTTACTGAATGCAGCACTACTTGATGGGTTAGTTSTCTTCTGTGATGAGGGAATTGCATGTACAAACTCCTTCAGGCAGAAAAAGAAATTAAACTCCAAATTTCTATGCCCTGGGTGACTCCTCTAACCAGTTTGTTAAATGCACAAAAGAAAGCCACTGGCCATTTTTAATAAACCTAGCTCCTGATACATTTTTACAGTTGCAACTAGTAAGTTAATACATCCAGAATGTTTAAGTGTTCCAAGAAAAAATATATTCCTTTCCTCATCAAAGAAATTATTCTGCAGAAGTGCAAAGAAGAACAGTTACCATTTGGCAGTGACTTCTCCAGGGCAAGGATGAATGAGCTGTTCTCTTTACCCAGTGCTGAACAACAATGGGGTCGGGATCTTATATTGTCCTCAGGCAACACCTTCAAGAATAGAATTAACAATATTTATTTATCCGTTTACACCCAAACAATTAGAGCACTATCTGATAAAACACCCAATCAATGCACAAGGCACTGGGAAGCCTTTTTAACAAGGACGGGTAATGCTCCCAGCCCCTGTGAAGTGCTGTGGCCACAATGCACATGTGTGCCAGCCCCAGTGGCCGGGACCTCTGTGAGCACCTCACTTGGAGGYGCCTCAAATAGCTTGAGAGGATGTGGCAAGATGCTGTACAAGATGGTCCCCAGACTACCAGAAGCAGTTTTGGGACTCTCAGTCTTCAACTGAAGTGCCTCAGCAGGATTTATGGGGAATGTAGATCCCCGGGAACCTTTGTGGATCCAAGCCCAGAAAATTCTAAATTGGACTAGCATAAATTAATAATAATGTATGAGAGTTTAGATTTCTAGGTGGAGAGGTTTGCCCATTCAGATACTTCCTACCTTCCTGTCTCATTAGAACTGCTCAAAGGGTATCAGAGTTGTGGTATTTCATTCAAAGGTGTTCAAAATACAACCTTGTAAATTCAAACTCATCTTGAAAATCAGAGAGAAAGAAAAAGAAGAAAGCCCACTAGAACAGTTTTCCCCATCAAACAAATTCAGCTCTATTTTAGTCTTTTTACATTTAAAACAAAATACATCAGAATGGTAAATATCTTGTCTGCTTTTTTAAAAGCTAGAAAATCAAATATCTTCCACTGGTGAATTTGTCATATTTGATTTGAAAAGCACTGATTTTTCTCTTGTGCGTTTCATTTCCAAATGAATATATACAATGTAAATGAATTTATRTAATATATACAGCCTCCTTTCAAAGGGGGCCATTTGTCAATGGTACATTAGCTGAGCTCTAAGCTGCTAGCACAACTGACACAAAAATAGAGCAACTGCAAGATAAAACTATAGGCAGCTCATTGCAGATGCTGAAACCTGTTAATGGCATATTAGGAACCTACAGAGGATATAATGCAACACTTTCAGGCACCATGGGACCACAATATACATGTGTGTATAGAGCTAAAGCCTCTTCTTCAAAATGCTGTTTACTTCCTTGAAAACGTAAGAAAATTTTTTGTGCCAGGGCTAACTCCTCTCCTTATTTTTTCCCTGCCCTTTGACAGGAGCTGGCTGAAAAAGAAGTAGGAAGAGTTAAGAAAATTTTCCACCACCTCACATAAAATAGGAAATCAAAATTGCTTTTAAAAGATCTGGCTAAACCAGGTGTGATTCCAAAAAAACCTTGCTACAGCAGCTCACAGCCACAACAGCTGAAGCAAGTCAATCTGCTGCTCATTGCTGCAGTCCAGCCCCTGCAGTGCACTAAACCTCCTGGGTCAGGCAAACTCACMGATTGTTGATATCCCCGGCTGAGATGCACCACGAACAGTACAGCTGAGCCAACCCTACAGGGGACTCTCCAAATATTCACAGACAAGTATTCAAGTTCATATATTTTTGAAAGCTTGTGATTTTAAACCTGAGTATTGGAGGCTGGGTTTGCTCTGCTTACTCGCTCCCTTCCTTCCACATCACCACATGAAGAAGAGATGGCTTTTACAGAAAAACTGAGCAGTCCTGTCAATTCCACGAGTGGAGGGTTGTTCTGTGATTTTGTTTTTATTTTTTTTTAAGAAAAGATAGCAAATACTGTAAGGCTTGCTGTAAAATTGCAGGAGTTGGCAGAAGTGCAGCTGTAATTATAAAGGGTTGTTATTCTCTTCTGTGTGAAGTCGCAGAATATTTATATATGGGTGGCATCCATCAGCTAGAAGCCAACAGAGCAGTCCCCCCAGCACCCACCCCKGGGATAGAGCAGGGCCAGGCAGTGCAGGCAGCACAACAGGCTTGCTGGCAGCACCAGTGCCTGACAATTTGGGGACCTCACACCAAGGCACCACCCCTACCACTGACATGGTGACAGTCCACCTTTGCTCATGAACACTGGTTCTGCAACAGCCCAGAACACAGCAGGTTTAACTGTATGGATCACAAGAGTGAGTGAGAAAGATCTAGTATTCACATAAATTATATTTGTGATTTGACACTGAAAGACTCTTAAGATTTAATTTTTTTTGCATACCATCTATGTGAATTTTCAAAAGTGGTATTCTTTCTTATGGAATAAAGGCAGTAGTACCACGATTAAGCTGTTTTCTAGGTGAAACTAGTAAGACAGCTATGGTTCAAAGCTGAGATCTGTTTTAGCCAGTATTAGCTTTTAAAATAATGTACCATGGTTTAGTCATATATTTAGATGTGTAGTTGGCTGACAGATGGGATTTTGTGGCTTATTTACAGAGAACTTGGATTCTCTTTGAGCACACAAGAAGAGCAGGTACTACAGCACACTCAGATTTCTAGAAAGTAGGATCTGAATTACAATGAGATATATCTGTCTAATCAAGAGCATGTCTTCATATCCTAATTATAGAGTCTTGGCAGCTGGAAGAAATATGAGATATTGAGAACCACTGACCAAGCAATTTTAAAGGTTGGTCTAACATTTTTCGTATTCCTCAAGGGGGGAGYGAACAAGTACTTTACCTTTCTGAGGAATAATGAAGCAGGGATGAAAGTAGTGATCATGACTGATTAATACCTCATTGCCAAATAAATCTGTGTAGCTGTCTGATAACTGTATAAACAAATGCTCACTCCACTCCTATAAAGGCTTTCAATACACTGGAGAGTTCCTGTAACTTGGTTCTAATTACCTTCGGGTGAGAAATACCATCCTGTGGAAACAGATCACTAGCCTGATCTTGGTTTTGATTCCTTGGAGGAAATCTGCCACATTAATGTACTAACTTTTGTTATATGTTCTGAAACTATACCTGCAGGACATTTCTGGTCAGCAGAAAATGGCCCTGGTTTAGTAAGAGCAATCCGCAGGGCTGAACTTCTGCTGATAGATAATATCAGATGCTTCTTCCTACTATTTTGTTTTAAATTTAAATAATTTGCATACTAGTGAGTATAGCTGAGAAGAGCCCATTAATAATCTGTATCTAGACAAAAATAAGTAAATAGGAAAGCAACTTCTGAGCCAGTTTCCAACCACTCAGACTTCAGACTGAGCCGTTCAACTGTCAAATGAGACATCAGGGGAATGAGGACACAGTGCTGAAGGAAACCTTATGTTCAAGGTGAGGGGCAGCTCMTGGGAGAGAAGAGGGAACAATTCCCCCCCATTTCCCTTCTGTGCTCTTGCAAATTTCGACCCATTCATTTCCTATGACAGAAAGAAAATCAGAGGAAAGAAAAGGGGAAAAAAATTAGTATTAGACTAAGAGGAAAATATAGTCCTCAGAGGAGACTGCAATAAATACTACCCGAAATAATTGCTTTTATTTTATTAAAAAGCAACGGCACTGAGGGAACAAGAGATTCAGCCATGCTGTTATTTAAACTCAGCAGCTAAAGTAAGGGGGGTGGGGGTGAGGAATATAGAGATGAGGAGAAATAAATACCGGTCTTATGTCCAAACTTCTTTATGTAGGTAAGCCAGGCCTTGATCTGTCAGAGGACTAAAGCTTTGGTTTGTTGTTTCACAGCCCCACACTCTGTTCTTGGGGCATATCCCTCACTTGGTGCCTGCTCTGCTCCTTGGTGATGCCTATGTAAAAGGTCTGCTACAGTCTTCAGCATATGGGTCTGGATCTAATTTATGGTATCTGAGATATTATTTGCAATAAGAAGTTTTTCATTCTCTAAATGTATCAGCACCAAACAACCAATGCTTTCCCAGTGCTGGCCATTTTGCTGGCATGAACATAGTCTCATGGAGGTAGCTTAATCTAGCTCAGGGAAGAAAGCCAGCTCCACGTTGTGTATCGTATGTCTGACACAGGCACAGCACTGTCTGCTCCAGTGTTTGGATTGCCACAGCCATGTGCCAGAGCAGCAGAGTCCAGAGTCACCCCCACAATCTCCTGAAGCTGTGCTGTGACTGTGTGAACACTTAGGCAAAGCAGAACAATATCCAGGCATGGGCCATGTGACAAAGCCCAGCTTTACACACGGATAAACAATTTTGGTACTCAGCTGTACTGGATTTCACCCACTGGATCACAGAGAGAGATTGATGGAGATCCATTTTAATGTGCTAGTAGTCTCATTACCTGCCCATTTCAGCCAGGAACATTATACACTTATTGGGGCCCTGAATTTCATAAGAAATCCTTGATTAAGAGCCAACTCATAACCTTTAATTAATTAACAGACATCCAAGCACAACATCCTTGAACTTTCATGAGAATTAGCGTAAGAGATCCAAGCAATTAGTTAGTGCATTTCAGAATCAAACAAGACAAGAGTGCATGAAGGGAAAAAAAATCTGAAGAGATAACAAGATTTAATCCCTATTCCATGAAAAAAGAAAGAAAATCAGATGTAAATGTTCTAATTTGTTAGACTTTCGCTGGTTCTAATTTCATCAACGCTTCCTTCTTAATAGCTAAGGTGTTCTGTGCCTTTTGAATTTTTGCTAAAYAATCATAACAATATTTTCTGAACTGCAGTTGGCTTGGCAGTCCAGACCAGCTCCAGGAGTCTCTCATGCAGATTTCCCCACAATCACCTCTCAGCAGAAGATACAGTAGAACCTCACTGGTGACTTTCATCACCCCACCTCCACTGCCAAATTCTGGCAGAGCCACAGATCCCATGAGATCAGATGGAAACATGGTGGTGCAGCAGGAAAGTCATCTTTACAAAGCCTCACTAAGTAATCCAAGGTAAATCACTTAGCCAGTCTACACATTTATATAATCCACCTACCTAATAGAACTGTAATGAGGATTAATTAATTTTTCAAGTGTTTTGAGATCCTTGAATTAAAGATGTTTTGAGATCTTAGAATTAAAGCAGTAACTTTTTCTTGCAGTACTTTAACCCTGCTAATTCCAGACTCGCTCCAAAGTGAGCAATCACAGGACACGAACAAATCAAAAAGTCCAAGTAGTATTCAAATCTCAGGAGAAATTAATCAATTCAACCTGGGAAGAGCTAGATTCCAGCCGTATTTTATACAATTGGAAATGAGAGAGAAAAATGACAGGTTCCATCCCCATTCTAGGCCACTTTTAGTGAAATTTTATAACATCTGTTGATGCTAAATACTTCAGACTAGAAGAATCCATTTAAGGCTATTTTCTGCAAGACCATACTATTCTCCAGGGTTACTGCTTGGATATATTTAAGCCAAGCACCCGTCAGAACACTATTTCATGCTCAGAATGGAAAGGAGGATGAAGACCAAGATCTCACTGCTGATTGGAAATGTATAATGTCACTGGGCTGCCAGATTATGACATATTAAAATCCCATTTGCTATCCATGGCTTGGCATCAGTTCAACAGTAACAGCAAATCTGTTTGAACTCAAATTTGATTGAAGACAATTTCTACCCAGTTTATTATCTGGCATGTTTTTGTGACACAGATCTAACTTTTAATTATTTCCCCTCATGGTTTTTGGGAGCCCTGATRATTTGCTTCTACTAAAATCTTTGTCACACTCTGCATGGAAAAAGACCTCTGTCCCACCCTTCTCCAATTTTGATTTTATGTATTGGTTTTCAGAAGTAGCTTTTGATGCAAAATTGTAAAAATATTTAAGAAAATTATGTGTTCAATTTCCCACACATAACTAACAAAACTTCAGTACACCCCTTTTTCTAGTAAGTTCCTAATCTAAATTTTGAATGTATGTAAATAAAAAGAGATGGATCTGCTCAGGAAAAAAACCTAATTTCCTCACRTGAGGGCTAAGCTTCCTAAAACAGTAGAGTGGGGTGCTGATTTTAACACCAGCAGGAAATTACACTCTAAATAAGCCACTCCCTTTCCCACACTCATCTGGTAAGGAAGGGACTAAAAGGGAGATTATGGGTTGAGATAAAAATTTACTAAAAGCACAGAGCAATGGAATAAGATGCACACAACAGCAATATTTACAGCAGAAGTATACAATAAAAGAGAAGGTGTTTTACCACAGAAAGGTATTCACCAAAGTAACAAAAACAAGGTGGTGAATGCTCCCTGGAGGTCACATCTGTAGGGTTTCCCCAGACAAAGACAATGCGGACACTGTTCCTGCATGCAGCGGGATATGGGAACAAAGGYAATATTGCAGGGCAGCTCGCATAGATAATGTTTCCCTCCCTTCAGCCCAAAATAATGAAGAACAATGATAAACAACCCRCCTGGAAGTTAGATTGTCTGAGTAGGGGTCATGCTGCAGCCCCTCTGAGCTCAGCTCTGCACAGATGCTGCCACTTGGAGCTCTCTGCCACCTGCAGGTTCTGCCACTTGTCCTACTGCTCCACTGTGCTCCTTTCAGCTCGGCTCAGCTGGACTTGCCCCCTCTACCAGTCCATTCCCTGCCAGCAACTTCCCTGCTGGCGCTTTGTTTCAGCACTATAGGTGTTTGTGTTTTTGCCACAGTCCCTTTCAGCAGCAAAGGCTGTGGTTGTGCTCCRGAGAGAATGGGAGAAGGGAGGACCGGTGGGGCAGCAGAGGCACCGAGCCCACAAGGGTTGATGCTGACATCTTCCCAAAACAAGGCAAAATGGCCATATTCCAAAAGGACATCCCAGCTATTCCCACACCCAGCAATGATGTGGGTAGCATAGAATAACAACCTGATCACATCCACAGTGCTAAACCTTCTCAGTAACCAGGACAATGGGAAGGAAATAATGCCTTTGGAGGAGCTGCAAAAAGCAGAGCTGAAGCACTCACACTGAAGCACACATTCAAGCACCTGTGTTTGCTGCTTATCTTTGCATGAACAGGGAGCCTGGGCTGCCCTTATCTCTTTTGTTGACATAACTTCATTTGTCATTTTTGTAATAAATCACACAGAACCAAATTCTTCATGTCTCCTTAATCCCAGTTTAGTCTGGGAACACAGTGTAGATGTACAAGCAGAAAGAAGGGAATATGATCTGTAGAGGAGAGTGGGAGAAGCCAGTTTTCATTTCAGCTACTTAGGGGATCTTTTTCTTTGTGTTGAAATGTTACACAGGTATCTCTATGGACTTTTCAGTCATCTGGGGGAATTTTCTCAGCCATCCTCTGACTGGCCATACATAATCCTCAATACCTTTCGCTCTGTACTGCATAGAGTCAATTTTCTCCATAATTGTGTTTGCCCTGACAATAATCTCACACCACTTCAAAACAATACCATTTTATAGCCACCTGGGATAGGAGGACACGGGGCATTTTGACAGCTTACTTACGAGCATATCACAGGTCAGTTGCAGACTCGTAGGCCTTTCTTTAAGAGAATAATGCAACATTTGACCAGATACTTTTTTTCTTGGCCTGACCTTCAAAAATCAAAACCAACCAAGTTGTCACAAGATCTTAGACTTAGTAGACAATTGAAGAATGCAACTACCTACCAGTATGATTAGGTCTCTTTCACATGTAGAATGAGGGGCCTCATTCAGAAGCTGCTTAAATAATAAAGAAGTGTACCCATTCCAGGGGCTGTATTTGTTCTGTATTTTTCCAGAGGTACAGGTGGTATTTGAAAGAAGCTATTTCACCAAAGAAGGAGAAGAAGAAATTATACAGAAACATTCATCGTAATTTGGAATATCACAGAACTCTCAGGATGTCCAAATATACATAAAATGAGAAASATATGTCCCTTGTTGATGAATAAAGAACATTTCAGAGTTCAGGAAAAAAAACCCAAAACATGGCGATAGTTATGCAAGGCAGGCTAAATAAATAAACAACAAGGACGCCCAAAATGAAAAAAATCTCATATTGGGAGACAGACTTAGCCTTGACTTCAAGAAGATCTGTAAAAGTTTATCTTAAATGGATGTTAATTCCAACCTTTAGAGACTTCAAGCTATTTTAGGCCATGTTTATGTGCTTCAATGCAAAAAAAAAAAGGCAATAGAGAGCAGGGGCAAAATGTTCAGCTGCATTCTGTGCAATATTTGTATCAAAAAGAAGCCACAATAGGRTATTAGGATGATAATTTTATACATTATAATGTCCATATGCATATAAATACACATCCCTTAAGACTTTCTTTACTTCTGTTGATACTTTGGAAATTATTCATCTGATTAATGAATTATACACTGAATTTATACATTAACGCCTAATACTTATGCCCAAATAATTTTTGGACTAATATATTATTTAAAAGCACGTAGGAAGATTAGAAACTGGGTTAATTTACTAGTATCTAGCTTAGGGCTCCAATTTTTTTAAAGACAAATTCAGTACATGAACAGGCAATGGGACTGGGAGGACAGAAACTTTCAGATGTTTCAGTTATTAGGGTGTTTAACAGATTATCTACATAAAGTGGAGACTACAGCATAGATGATCCTTCARTTGGTAAGCTGAGACCTAAAAACTCTTGATAAATAATTCATAAAGCTTTGACTTCCCAAAATGGATTCATATTACGTGAAATAGGGAGAAGCAACATCCATGGCTGCAGTGACCTTTCAGATCTTTGTTCTTAGACACAACAGAAGCTGTCCATATTCTTGTAGTCCATGGCAAATGCAGTGTCAGGTCTAATGCAACAGAAATGGAGGGGGAAAAGCAGCACTTAATGTAAGAGTTACATGCAGTTCACCCTGGGATGTGGTCATACATATAAAAATCACTTCTGAAGAAGCTGGTTATGTCACTGCAGTTCAAGGCTGCAATTCTCAGAAAACTCTATCAGACGGAATCCTGGCTTCTTTTTCTAAACCACACTATTTGATTTTAATCTCATTATTATCTGCAGATGTCCTTAAAAGAAATGTTTTTGCACTGTCACTTAATTCATTTAAAACACACACACACACACACACACACACACACACAAGAAAGCACATATTAGGGATTGATTAAATTGATGCTGTCAAATTAATTGGCTCCATCTCAATTATGTTTTCCTAAAACAGATACAGATCAACTACTTTTGAAGATCTAACACTTGACATGTGATGGGGAAATTTGGCATATAATTTATATAACTTTTTCAGATTTTACCGATTGTTGAACAAGCAATTCCTTTTAATCCATGCATTGATTTAAAATTGCTGCCAACCTTTTGGAAATCCAAAGGTGGCAAAACTTTTCCTTCTGTTTTATTAGTATCTTGGAAGTAGTGGGACTTTGCTCTTGCTGACATTGCCCAGCAGTCCTTCTACTGCAACAGTAGCTCCATCTTTCCCAACTTTAAGAGAGTACAGGGACTTTACAATTCAAGTTTTCCCATAATAAAATACCTTAAAATGCTTTTTTTTTTTTTTTTTTTTTTTTGATAGAGGAGGTATATCTTTTTTTTTTTTTTTTTTTTTTTTTTTTTTTTTTTTTTGAGAGAGAGGATAAGATGTCCTAGCTGAAATCCTACTCAAAGATTTTTTTGCACGTGATCAGCATGGAGAATTCTCTTTTTTTATTCTTTAAAGGCTGAAAATATAAGCAATCAAAGGACATTAAAAATGGAAAGTTTTGGGCAACATTTTCTATAAGCACTGTGATCTGGGCTCCAATAATATTAGAGTGCTTTAAGATGCCTCTTCAAAACACTGCATCTAAATTAATCCTTTCAGTAGCTTTTACACCATGTACRCCATACGTTTTATGCCATCCCATGTACTAAAATGTGATATCAGCAGTTCCGTGCTCTGTATTAATTCAGGACTTACGACTGCATATCCACAATACGGATATGGCAATGGGCACTTATACAGAGCTGCAATTATTCCAACATGTTGCCAGCTTTCAAGGGAAAATGTCCTCCCTTGGACCCTCCTATTCAAAAATGGTTGTACAGACACCCACCAGCACACTCCAAGGGGAGGTAATCAACTTTAAAGTGAGGTCGATGAACCACTGAATAGATTTACTGATGATTGCTGCATGAGCAGAACTCTTCCCACCTCAGAGTTTCACATGATTGCACCACATCTTATTTCTTTTTCAAATACATTCTGAAGTTTCACAAGCTCTGCATGTTAGGACACTGCCACAAAAAAAGAACAGGGAAAAGCTTATTCCAGCATTTGCTGTACAGCCAACCATAAATATTTTGAATTCAGCTGTCCCTAAGTGCGAAAAAGGTAGAGAGACTATGAAATAGAAAGCAATGGTCATGCTTCATATACTACTTGATGTTTTACTTTTTCCAGGGCTTTGATTATAGAATGTAGCACAGAATGAGCAGATGTGCATCTCCTCCTTTATGCTACTTTTTCTGCTGTGCTGCCTTCCCTGKTTTTTGACCTCCTGCATTACATCCGAAGGGAAAGAGATTAATTTGTGCAGGAAAATGGTGCAGTCACCATGCTTCTCTTTTGCTGCAAACTTCTTGTGTTCCAGAAGCAAAGAGAAAGTCAGGAAAAAAATTTGCATGATATGAGCTCAAGTCCAGACTAGATCCAGGATAGTTACAAACATTTGACCTCTGAATACGCCAAGTGGCGTATTCAGTATTTAACACAGGTTAAGTGAAAAATGTAACAGGCAATTTTTCTCTCCCCAAGACAATCACACCACAGCTTGCAACCTCCAGAGAAGTCTCAGCACAGTTCAGCAACAGTGTGAGCTTAGGGTGACTCAACTCCTTGCTGCTCCTAAAAATAGTCCCATAAAAGCAAGAATGAGGTCTCAGACACAGGAGCTGGTCATACCACCACTCATGTTACAGCTCTGCAAATTCAGTCCTTGATTTAGGAACTTAGAGTGCATCAGAGATTTTGAAAGTTATCTTTTGTGCTATGTGATCAATCATGTGCTGAGAMAACTGAATGGCCAATATGAGCATTTTACAAACTTCCCAACAATGAAATATATTCGCTCCTTTCTGGACTACTGTTTTTGAATCTGATGCACGCAGTCACCAGAGATCTGGAACTACAGTAATTTGTTAGAACTATATGCAGAGTTTTATTCAATTTATAAAGAAAGGGAAATATGAGCAAAGGGGAGTGAAAGAATATTTTATTGAAAACAATGATCCAGATGCATCCAGAACAGTCATCTGGGAGATATATAAAACCATTACGTATGGAATAGAGTTGTTGTATTTCTCCCAAAGAAAGTAAAAATGCAATATAACTTATAATTAGTACAAACAAAAACGAGGTTAAATTCACAGTCATATATTGCCAGAATGATTCTAACAGGCTGAATGGAAAAGCTTATGTAGGCAGAATTTCAGCTAGAAGAAAATATGAGATATTTATCTGAGTTACAAGACAGAAAGAATGACAGAAATACTAAATTTACATGCAGGTTTCTAAAATTAATTTTTGTTTGTAGAACAAACTGCCAGATTGCCAACACTGACTATACGTACTTCAGAGCCACTTATTTCTGTCATATGATGTTGTTCTTATTCTCTTACAGAAAATACYGAATTTTTTGCTGCTCCAAATACAATATTTTAGAGTTTTGCACTAAAATAATAATATAAATAATATAATATTTTAGTGTTTTGMACTGATTAGGTGAATCTTTGACTGTGGGACCTTCCCGCTGGAAACACTGAGCGGGGTGGGAGGGTGAGGGAAGAAGAACCACAAGCTAATTTACATAAGTGCATTGCAATTATTTCTCCTTAATTATGCATGCAGCTGGCTCTATTTTTAAGCCATGCCAGTGCGCTGTGCACAGGAGCACTAAGGGTATCTGTCACTCCATGTGTCAGGCCTTTAACATTCTCACCCACCTGCCTGCGAATCACCAGCAGCAACCAAAGAGAAGCAGTCAGGCTTGTGGTCACCTGCCATTCATCTGCACTGTCAGGACACGGCTGCTGCTCTTCAYATTTCTCTCATGTCGAGACTTTCTTTGCACTGTGTTCAAAACACTAGGTCGATTTGCTCTTTTCTACCAAGTTACTCTATGAAGTTCTAATTCACAGCAAACTGAGCTGCCTCATTTTCGAAAACACAGTCACACCAATCTAAGCTGGCAGTCAAAAACAAGCTGAATAAGTGAAAAAAAAAATCACAGTTGTGTTTATATTAATTAAATTAAATGATTATATACTAAAACTCAGCTTGAATCTCCTCTCAAATGACACTGCTGCACTTTTTTTTTCCTTCCTGGCAAAGATTCTAATTATTGTACTAAAGCTTTGTCTGGACACAAATTGAGGAAATGTTATGTCTGTCCAGACTTTCAGAGCATGGGGGAACTTTATCTTTGGTAGAAAATAATAATCCTGTTTCACCAGTGCTATGTGGTGATGCTCAGGAAAATCAGGACCATTCCTCAAATACAAGGCACCATCTGGAAAACTGCCATCCACAGCACAACGACATACCACAGCCATAAAATACAAGCATGGTGAATCTGTTCTAATAAGCCCTGGCTCAATCATCTCCATCAAAAAGAAAAAAAAAACAAAAACAAAAAAAAACCTGATACAGACAATCTCATTCCCACCTGGGAGCCCAGCAAGGCACTCCTGTGTGACCACATATGTTCTCAGTGTCTTTCCATAGATGTTTGCATTGTTCACTGAATCCTGCCTGCCACCTGCAGCTTCTATGGGACAAAATATCTCATAGAGACACTGTTCTCCTGGCCTCAGTATGAAGAGTGGTCATAATGACTCAACATGACACTGTGGAGAATTCTTAATAGTCTAGAAGAGTTAGATATGCCTAAGATAATTCAAATAATGGTCTGTTTCTTAATGGGAAAGACATTTAATCAGAAACTGGGGGCTTTTCACATGGAACTTCTATGTATGGACTCGGCAGTTTTGCCATTTGCTGCACCACCCATGCTATTTTGCCAGAAATATCCTGTATTTGGGAGATGAACTTGCATGACATTCTGATTCCTACTAACAGCAAGGTAGGATCACTACATTCTCTTCTCCTCTTTCCACTCTTCTCTCATGTCTTCTCCTCAAAAAAGAAATGGTAACACAAGCGGCAAAATAGGAGTTTTATCACTTCTTATCATGGAAGCCTATTTTAATTACAAATATCATTGTTATTTGTGTTTCATTTAAACTATAGTGTGTGTGAAGCTATGAAATCAACTTTTAATTTGTGCTAAAACTGACACATAGTCAAGGYCAAATACAACAGAGGACAATAAGTCCTCAGACTGCACTAAATTATTGGTATGGCCTCCAACCATGTGGTAGACATTAGATAGGATGCTAAAGCCAGCATTTTATTTGGTACCACATTTAACAAAAATTATTTCACTTAGTTTTGAATTTTTTCTTGCAATGCTGCTGTGATCACCTTTGGTATTCTACCCTACAGAGAAACATGGGGAAGAGTAAAAGATTTGGTTTTATCACACAATAAATTGTTCAAACCATGCATGTACCACATARGCAAATAATTCCTATGGTATTCACCACTGAAAGTCATTCATTGACATAAACAAATCTAAGGGGCTGCAGAAAAACAGTACACAGACTCATCAAACACCTTGTCCTAACAGCTATTTTTGAAGCAAAGGATACAGGCTATTAGAGTTCAGTAGATTATGAAACCACGCAAAATCCACTCATTCATGGAGATAAGATTTATCGAATCACTATTCCCCCTGTTCTTTTAAGATATTTCATAATGACACTGACAGATGAAAGGCTTGCATGCCTGGCTCCTTAGCCCAGAACACTGCCAATACTCCAAAATTTATCAAAATGACAATTCAAAGCTATTTTCCCCTAGTTATTATAGAAGGGTCAGTTGGATTTTACACAACTCATCTTAAATGATTAATGAAAGACACTGGAAAGACAGTCACTGTTGCCTTCCAGGTATGCAACGCGTTGCTCCAAACTGGAATGCTAGACACATATCAGGATGCAAAACACTCTTTATAAAAGCTATTGATAAAACATGGGCCTCGGGGAAACACCATYATTTTTTGCTAATAACATCACACATATTCTATTTCTGTGAAATGTATGTATATCTAAAGGGATGTTTGAGAAGGAAACGTGAGAGGGGTTGATTACACAAGGGGATGGAGGTTACACAAGYTGGAGAAGCTTTCAATGCCAAGGTGTTGCAAAGAATTCAGGCTGTCAAAACACAATGGTATATCTCTTACTAGATTAATTTTTCTCTAAAGCTCATCAGATAGTACACTGGCTTGGTTGGAAGATCATCTTGCTCCAACCCCCCTGCCATGGGCAGGAACACCTTTCACTAGACCAGGTTGCTCAGAGTTTCATCCAACCTGGCCTTGAACACTTCCAGGAATGAGCACCATCAGCTTCTCTGGGCAACCTGTGCCACTGCCCCACCACTGGAATTTCTTTCTAATATCTAATGTAAACCTATTCTCTTTCAGTTTGAAGCCATTCCTCCTTGTCTTGTATGTGCTCTTGTAAATAGTATCCAATTTCTTGTTCTGGACTGGAAACATATATATAAAAAGAACACTGCTTGAAAAGGTTTTGGTCATATGCAATATAGAAGGTAACATCTGAAGCCACTGGAATCCTCTCTTCCAAACCCTCTGTACAATTTCAAAAAGGCCAAAGCAGAAATTACTTCTTTTTCTGAGATCTTCTCTCATTCTAATAGAGTCAAGGCCCAAGTRGAATGCAGGCAGTTACAGGGTTAACCATACAACCCCAGAAGAAAACAAACCAACGCAAAAGAGTAAGATAGGAAAGCAGTGTACTCCCACACCCTGACTTGCTAATGCCCCACTCTGATCCGAGGAGGCAAAGGTCTGCAACAGACCTGGGAACCACCTGTGTTTTTGCATTCACAGTTCTAACACTGTGTAGCTGAAAAGAAATAGCAGTTTCTTAGGACTTTTGTTGGTAGGGTTTTGTTTGGGTTTTTTTGTGGGGATTTTTTGTTTGCTGGTTTGTTTTTAGCATACAGACGAGAGTAAATTCACAAACAGATTAGCTACCTTCATCAATTTCTTGAAGCTAATCCAAATACAGGGCATTTCTTGCCTCTGAGAGTCTTTGTCACTGATACTCTTAGCAGATGTCTATTCAAAAAACTCACAAACTATTTTACAAACAGCAGAAAGCCCTGAGGTCAGTTCTACCTGCTTTCCTGCAATATATAAKCTTCAAAATTCTTTCATTTTTTCCATGATAATTTTGTGATCTCTTTTGAGGCTGAAAATGTTATTTTCTTTTCTTTCCTGGGAGGAACTGCATTTTTAATCAGGCTTCCCAGAAAGAGCTTTTGCTGATCTTAATGTGAAAAGAAATCTATGAAAAAAAATATGCCTGGGAAATATTACTTCAGAATGACAGAGTTTATTTGACAGCACAGAAGATGAAAAGGCTCGGGTTCTTAAATTCTCTCTTCTCTACAGACCACAGAAGAGTGTTTGGAAAGCTGAACAGTGAAATACAGTCATACCTAGAGACTGCTTGGCATCTCCTGCACATCACAGAAACATCTGGAGAGCTGCAATTAAAGCACAAGCAGCTGCCATGCCCCCACTTGCTATCTGAATTGTTTCATTGTCACCTTGTGCTCCCTCACTGACTGCTGCATCTACTGAGTGACCTGCATTTTATAAATCAATTCTCAACTGTGTTGCATTATCATACAAATATTAGGCAGCAGTAGGTTCACTGATCTGTTAACGGAGCGGGCAGGTGTCAATGGGATGACCTGCTGTCTGTTGAGYGAGCCAAATACTAGTCCTGTGTAACAAGCAGACACCCAGGCCRTGCCCGAAAGCAGTTAGGGAACTCATGCATGACTTGGGATTCGACAATCTTGTCAAAAACCTGTCAGCTCCCTAATGAGAGGCACTGCTTTATTCTGCTGATGTGCGTGGTGAGCAATCACGTATGCAGAGCWCCACAAACCTGTGCAATATTCCAAGCAGATATACTCAGTTTGCTGGCATTCACAAAAGGATGGAATAATACAGCTAAGRACATGTATCACAGGGTAACACAGCACAGCTCAAGCTGCCCTAAAAAAGCCCRGCCAAATWCAATTYTATGACGTCTGCAGTCAYAGAATGGTTGAGGGTGGAAGGGAGTTCTGAACCCATTTAGGAATTGTGAAGACAAAACTTTTTAAAGTTTTTGGTGTGCCAGGAAGCTGCTCTGCAACTCCTAATCGAACTGCAATGATACAGATGTTTACACTTCAACTTYCTCATCCAGGCAGGGAGGAAAGCAATGATGTTCAAGCCCTGCTCAGCTGACACTATTACAGACACACAGTTCTGACCRGGGCACGAGGGCTGCAGTGACCATGGGGAGCTCACTGTCACCCACTGTCACCCACACCAAGCACCAACCTGGAGGCACCAGGCTGTGACTCACTGCTGGGTTTTGCTGGGGTAGTAGCACACATTCATCAGCACTTACAAGGAAGTCACATCAGACACCAAAAAGAGGGAAGAACAAAGTGAATGCCATGAAGTGTTCCAAGATCAAAGAAAAGGAGGTCAGAATCTCACATCTTCCCTGCAGTATTAGAGATGGTTCCCAATGACTCAGATTACAGTACAACGCCTCAAGAAAAGCCACTTCTATTCCCTTCTTCTTTCAGCAACATCACAAAGTTCATTGATGTCATTATTTTATTGAAAAATGAGAATCACAAAAGACGATGGAACTGCTACAAAACTTCACTTTCCACATCTATCAGCTCTAGCAATTTGTCATTTTCTCGGGTGTCAGTTTTACTTGACAGAAGGTGTTGACCTCCTCAGCAGCTACAAATATTTTACTGTATTTCAAGGGAGATGGTTAACAGGTAAAATCTTAGTTGTTTAATTCATTAATTAATAACTCCTTTTATTGAATAAAAAGAAGGAATAAGCATAAATAATAGTGAAAGATTGAGTCCTTCACTTCTGATAAATCAGTTTAAAAAACAAAGTTATTTCATTTTATGGACAATTGTGGCTGACTGTGAAACACTGCAACTGCCCTTATCTCTTTCCACTTTAAAGGGTAAAGCTGCCAGCTGCATTTCCCATCTAGCCAGCAAAATAGTYGACAAGTCAGTATTTTATCACTTTGCTGTGGAACCTCCCTTAGTTTTGTCACAGATTTAGCACTACTCAGAGGAGCAGCACACACTGCTTTTATGATGTGCCTTTAKGAGAAGAGTTACTTGTTCAGAATGCAATATAAAAAATAGGACTTGGAAAGGAACCTGTGGAGGAAGTCACATCAAGGCAGATCTGCATAGGATCAAGTCATGACATTGTCAGTTGTTGTAGCATAGAACCATAACATAGATCCTAGCTTGCTCAGATGGAAAAAAAAAACCTGCTTTAACAGAGAAACTTACAGCAGAAACAAATGAATTTTCCTGGAAAATAAAGCTTATCTGGTCTCTGCATTCGAGACAGTTGAGATTCAGGTCATTAGAGCTGAACTCACCCCTCTGCTGCACTTGCTCCAGCTTTGGCTTGGATCCAGGCTTTTACCTGTGCCTTTTTACAGAGRTGAATTGCAAAACTGAGCCTTCATGGAACAGCAGCTCCAGAAGTCAAGCACCTTCCCTGCCCTTGGGCATGGAACTGAAAGGAACATCTGAAACCCCCTGTTGTGACCCCAGCAATCTGCACCAAAAATAGATGCGACAGGGAGGCAAGAGATACCTGTGTTTTACCCAGAGAAAACAGAACTGCTTCTGGACCTTGCAGGACTCTGTTCTCAGGAGACACAATTATTGTTTCAGAATAATGGAAGTGTCCATGAGGCTCTGGAGAGAGGTCTTAGGCTAGAGATGTGCTAGGCTAGAGATGTGCCTGGAGTCGTGCCACATAAAACTTRTCTTCTTATGGCAATCCTGAGAAAGAATCCAAGTTTATACTAAGATGGCTCACAGTGCACCTGTAAGAAAGAAGTCTTGGTCTTGCCATGGTATCAAAATCATGTATAAAACAGATGTGCCCCCACAGGAACAATGTACCAGTTTAGAGACTAGAATGAAAAATTCTGAATATTCTATCTTGAACTAGCACAGGAGATTAAGAGACACTTCCATGTTAGTTGTAAACTAGTTTGTATAAGAGTTTTCATTTAGGTACTTAGCCTGTTCTTCCTTCTGGTAATTCTGCTGATGTGACTTTAATAAAATCTCATCTGACCTTCCTATTATTTTTCCTTCCCTTGAGCATTTTAATCTGGACCCCATTCTTCCATCCCCAAGTGCTTCTGGGGAAAGAGATGAGAGTGATGATAAAAGACATGTTATGAGACAAGATCATACTTCAGCTCTTTATCTTTGCAGATGGGTTTGATTATCACAGCTACTTTGGAAAGGATTTAAAGGTAGAACAAGGCATTTTTTATCCCTTCTTGAGTAAAAAGTCACATTCTCCTTTCAGATGGACATCTCAATTAAGTTCCCTTTTTCTTTTCAGAAAGGATATTGCCTTATATCCCCCTTTCAAGACCCTATTTTAAAAAAATAACTTATTTTCAAACTTTTAAGTGACAAAGTATTTGAAATAATTTAAGTACCGTATACTTAATAATTTAAGTATCRCATATTTTTGTCATGGGCCAGAAAGGGCAATTTTGTTAACCTTTTCAATTTCAAGTCTGGGATACCATGGAAAAGTGCCTTACCAGGAAGGCATGTCCACAGTAGCATAGGGAGAGTGAAAAAGGGGAAAGGTGCTTATCCTCAGTTTGCAGACCTGCCTGGTCTGTTTGTTCTGCACAGAACCTTGAGGTAAATCAAACATAATTTTAATAAAGGTAAAAAATTTGAAACTAGGTCTTCAGGTATACAATGCCTAATGAACAGTGGATGTAAACATTTTAAGAGCTGACTATCAGAACTGCCACTTCTTTAAGCATATTCTGGTCAAGCCTGACAAGCACCTTGCTCCTGTCACCAAACTCTGGACAGCTGATGTTTTCCCTTTGCTTGCACTATGATACTCTCATGCCATCATTCCCCCTATTGGGTTGATGCTTCCTTTGTTTTAATTCAACTCAAAACCCATCCAATGCCAAAGGTCTAAGAGTGGGCTACAGCAGGAAGTTTGATTTTAATGGCTAACACACATGCTACAGTGCAAAAGTTGTGCCCAAAAGTCCCTTCCACAAAATGATAAGAATTCAAAAACAAGGGTTCTTAGCATCTCCCATACCCATTTAGCCTGTGTAAAGATAGCACAGACAACACTGGTTCAGTCACTAAACTCAGCACCAAGGCCTTCTTTTGCATKTCCATCTAGACTAAGTGCTGACAAAACATGCCAGTTTGAAAGTAAGTCCTATTTCTTCTGACACAAAATTTGACATGTGCTGTCTGGCTGGGCACCCACTGCAGATGGCCCAAGAGCAAAGAGCAGAAAAGGTGGTTCTTGCCCAGCCTGTAGATACCTCAGAGCAGGAGAGGGAAGCAGATGTACAAYGGGGAAATGTCATTGGCTTCAGTAGGCTTAGGATCAGCCCCTGATGTCTCCCATCAAACTCTAGTGCAGGGCCTTCAAGAAAACCTGAAAATTATGACTGCTCAGAAGACAAACCCCTGCCTATGATGCAGCCTAAATCTGGGACATGTCTCCGTTCAGTTTGATCACTCTTATGGGATGACAGTCATTGCTTTCTCCACAGGACACTATACTTCAAAGCCAAGTAATGTAGTGCCTTCAGTTACACTAATGCAATCCCCTCTGATTTATTCCTGCTACCATTTCAGTCAACGTCCCAGCGAGTCATCTACTTACCAGCTGCACATCTGCTTGACAGCTTTAGGGATCTTTCTCAAGCAATAAGTCCTGAATGTCTTTCCAGGGTCTTATGCTCCAGCTCTTTACTGTTTAGAGGATATTGCTCTATTTATCCTCAGCTTCATAGTCCTTCTAATGTTTATCTACCAGCACTGCCATCTTTCAAGCCACTGTACTAACAGATAAGGCCTTCAGCATCTGATTACTGGTCCGGTTATTATTTGCTGTTTGTCCTCTATATTTAGATGTATTTTACATGTTTGCTGGCTTCATTTCCACACACTATTATCCTTGTCAGAGACAGACAATAACAGTTGCAGTCATAACAATAATCCTTTAGCCAGCTCCACTAACATTTTGCTAATTCTGCTCCCCATTCATACTCCTTTAGTCATGGTATTCAGAGTTAAAAGYAGCTTTCAACATACAATGGAAGGGATGGACGAGTAACACTTTCACCTGCTGGTTTTTTTAAAATTATTTGAGTATGGAGATATTTGTTTTCTTTTAAACTTGATAATTCTCCTAATAATAAGATAATTACTATCTAATTGAAAGCAGACACAAGTTGTTAGGTTTTTTTCAATTAGGTTTCACTTGCATGATTTGTYYAAGGTTATTTCTCTGGAGGAAAATGGTTGTAAAATAAACCCTGCAGTGCTCAGACCCATGTTATACCGCAGTCTTATCCTGCTTTTATTATTGGCTTGCAATTCTTAGAACAGAAAGGAATTCCTGGTTTTCCTTCAACAGCCCTATTCCTAGCTTGATAGACACCCCTTGGATAATCTGCTACCTTGGTGTACCACTGTACTCACTTTCAGGTGAACTGGGAACTACAGTGCATTTTCTTGCAGCTCTTCAACGTTTCCTGCCAGGAAGGGGCTCTACAAATGTACAGATGGAACCTGACTGTCCAAATCCTCGAGACTGGATCTAGTGCGGCACTGTCTGTTTTTAAGCTGGAACCGTGTCTTTCATTACACTAAAGGTCTCCCTTCCCATTAATCTTGCTGAGCAGCTCTCCTCTCCRAGCTCTGCTGCTCACAATTTGTGATTTCTTATTGTTGAGCATCCATCACACGTAAAATCAGTTCTAAGCACCCCATTACTCACATATTTAGAGATGTCAAAGCAAGGCCTCCATGTAGCTCCCAGAGCACTTTAGAATTCTCTTCTGCTTTCCCATCAAGAAGGCAAAAAGGACACAAGCAGACAGTATCTTATTTAAACTTACCAGGGAGGTAGATTTCCTTATACAGAAAGTTATGAGGAGAAGCAAGGCAAAAAAGGCAACTACATAATACAGTTACAGTTAATGATGYATGAACATCGCAAAGTTCAGCTGAGCAAGGACAGCAAGGACCCAGTCCTGGGTGCTTCAGGTGACTTTTTCAGTGCCAATACAATAGGAGAATTTTCTTTGAAGACCCTGTATAGAAACCAAGGTGACTTTCCTTTCTCATACTGTGATTTATATTAGACCATTGTGCACAGCACTTAAGGACCTAGAAACCAGAGTTTTCTTTTGCTCAACCTGAGCTTAAGTTTGGCTCCATTCATTGTTATGACGTGCACATACAACTATGTGTACATACATGAGCTCAGTGAAACCGGGAAACTTCTGAGGGAAATAATCCTCAGATGTGGGCTGTCTAAAGAAGTCTTATGTATKTAAGAGCTTTCATTATTGGGATAAGCCTCAGAGAAAGCTGGGGAGCTCATCTTTAAAAACTTTGCATTCTCACACTCATTATTACAAGGGAAAGTATGATCAATTGGTCTCCAGGGTCTATCCAGTAATGAATTCCTTTCCCCAGCATAGGATTGCTGTAGCTCATTCATGCATTCACTCATTCATTCATTCTGCAATTGCACAAACAGACTCTGTAAACAAAAACTCTTCACCAGCAAACTCCCACCGTGCCAGCAATATTAAGTGGCAAGAATATGAACACCCTGCAGAGAAGCAAAGGCAAACAGTTCATTGAYGCTTCTCTTTCCTCTTATCAGTATAGTTATCCTGCTTTACAACCAATGTAAAAAGATAGGTTACACCGGTAATAAACCTCAATACATTAAGTCTCCGTACAGACTGGTTGCTGAAGGCTTAATATCAGTCATAATTATTATCCATAAAATGTTATTGAATCAGATCTTAAAAGTTAATGCTGCTTTGTTTCAAGAGATAAAGGATGGTAGGCTGGTAAGGCAAAGAAGGAAACATTGAGCTTTTGATCAATCTTTGTGTGATTTAAAATCTTAATTGCAAAAGGGACTCAGCACTTCAAATATTATCCCCAGTCCTATGAGCTGGCCTAAGCACAGTCCAGYGGCAAGAGTGATTACTCAGAGGATGTTTTATCTATAAACTTGATACCAGCATCCAGATGGAGGATGTAACTCTTTTCTTGAACTCAGGCTTGATGAATGCTGCCCTTTTAAGATAGATTGAAATGTGCACTTAGTAGGTAAGGGCTTTCCCAAGGTGCAACTTCCCAYATTCCATTTGAGGCTTTGCTGCTCACAGCATCACCTTCATTCATGGGTGTTTGCTTTCCCTGCCCTCTCATTAATACAAGATGCAAAGCAGGTGCCATGACGGAAGCATAAGGCCACCGGCTGATGGAGCACATAAGCTGCCCTAACATTTACAGCTCATAAAGATTGCTTTCCTTCCTGTCCACAAAACAGAGGCTCTGGATAGGTTGGATTGATAGGCCTAGACCAGCTATATGAGAGTCAGCAAGGTGAAGTTCCAGGTCACAACTCTTGGGTCACAATACCCYGCAGCACTGTATTGCAGAAGCGAGGCTGGAAAGCTGCCCAGAGGAAAAGGATCTGTTTGACAGGTGGCCAAGAAGGCCAATGGCACCATGGCTTGTRTCAGCAAGAGTGTGGCCAGCAGGACCRGGAAAGTGATCATTTCCCTGTACTTGGCTTTGGTGAGGCCACACTTCAAGTGCTSTGTCCAGTTCTGGGCCCCTCACTAGGGACTGAGAGGCTGGAGAGACTCCAGAGATGGGCAGTGGAGCTGGGGAAGAGTCTGGAGCACCAGTCTGATGAGGAGCAGCTAAGGGAGCTGCGGGTGTTTAGCCTGGAGAAAAGGAAGGACAGGGGAGAGCTTATCACTCTCTACAACCACCTGAAAGGAGGGTGTAGCCAGGTGGGGGTCAGTCTCTTCTCCAAAGTAACAACAGACAAYAGGAAATGGCCGCAAGTTGTGCCAGGGAAGGTTTAGATCGGATATTGGGAAATTTTTTTTCACTCAGAATTATCAAGCATTGGAACTGTATGTCCAGGGAATGGTGGAATCACCATCCCTGAAAGTGTTAAAAAAAATGTATATGTGGCACTTAGGGACATGGTTCAGTGGGGGACTTGGCAGTCCTGGGTTAACAGCTGGACTTGGTGATCTTAGAGGTCTTTTCCAGCTTACACAATTCTATGATTTATGCAGCTTTCTGTACTCACAGTATCACTAATGCAGCTCTCTCTTTTCCTTTTTGTAGTACACTATTGCAACAATCTGAAGCCATTACTCATCTCTACAAAGAGCCAAGAAGAACAAATGTTCAACATAACAGCTGTGAAGGACCAAAGTGGACCAGCATGTGTCCTCCCCTCCAAAAGYCACAGTGCTTCCCAGCCAGAAAGGCACCTTGGCTCCCATGCAAAACCAGTCTCATCTCCTCCCTRGGTTACTAAGCAAATACTAATCACGATATGGACACCCTGGTGATGTGCAAAATAAGGACAGATTTTTAAAGTTCATCACAGGCTGTAGTTCTTTGAGAACAAAGAAGTGTGTTCTGACTTACGTGCCAATTCTCAGCCAGCCCTGACTAGATTCACTCTCTGCCTCTGTAATGCACCTGTTTTGCAAAGCAACCATTAAATTTGCAAGTTTTATGGAATACAACATTTTTCAAATCTAAAAAGTATGCCAAAGAAATCATGCAGAAGAGTAATAGGAAATACTTGCAGGAAGACCTATTCTAAATCGTCTACACATAGATAAGGTACCAAATTCCTTTCCTTAAAGATTTTATTAACCTTTTGCTGATGGAAGGAGATTACTGATTGAGAGCTAGATGAGGTCAGTGCAGCAATTATATTTTGAAACCTCTTCAAACAAGGCTCTTGTACAATGTAAGRAAAAAGTTGACAAAATGAATTGTTACTTAAAACGAGTCTTTTAGAAGAATAATTAACCTATAATAACTATTCTGGCCTCCTCTCCAGCCCTGAAAAGTAATCCTTTCTCATTAGTTTCAAGTTTAATTAGCATCAATAATGAAACAGCKCTTGGAAATAACCATTGCATCACGGTCTGTAATGCTGACATACACTGCCATACAAATGGAAAGGCCACAGGGTGATGTCTGAAGACAGGGAGAAGCTCAGCAGATCACAGATTGTCCCAAAACAAAGAAGAAAACAATATTACAAAAGGTGTGGAATGTGACAAAACCAGATTTATTTAAAGACAAGTCTCATAAACACAGTGTGGAGCAGAGAAGACTCCGTTTTGCCAATAACTGCTGCCATATTTCCAGCAAGCCAGTGGGCCTCTCAACTTTAATTTCTTGTTCTCTCTTGGCCTTTTGGCTGAAGCAAAGAGAGAGACTTCACTCATATAGTATATTCCACATGAGAAAATTCTACTCAGCACTTGCAGTCTAACATAATCAAATAATGCTGTTTCCRTCCCTGGCTTCTGTGATCTCTCTGTAAAATAGATATAACGATGCTTAGCATTGTCACTAGGGTGATAAGGCTTAAAGTACTCTGAGAATCCAACATGAAAGAGGCTATAAACAGCCCAGACACTCTGATGCAGCTGAGATAACGCTTCACTCAGTGGCCCAGTAGAAACAGCAGGCGAATGCCAATGCACAAGTTGTTATCAGAGGTCTGCTGCAACTTGCAGAGCTCTGAAGCACCATCACAGATTTCTAAGATGTAAAGTCACAGATATTCAGCTGCATGTCCCAAGCACTGCAGGGATGGTGTTCGGGAAAAACCATACCAGCTTTCAAAACTGAGCTGGAAAAAAAACTTCAATAACATAAAATTCTTGGAATATGACTTACAAAAAGCACCATTTCCAGTATGCCTACCTAGACTACTATTTCCTCTTCCTAATAGACATGAAAAAATGCATAGCACAAGAATCCACACATGGACATCTCACAGYGTACTCCCACCCTCACACCACAGGAACCCACTTTTTCCCCCTACACTCACCACCACGTGTTCTCTGCTCTTCACCTCACAGAAAGCTATCTTCTCTCTTGAAGACAGAATCATGCTTTTCTTTCATCACAAGGTTTTGTAAGATATGAGACCAGCAAGAGTTGCTTGTCAGTAAGGAAATGGGGAGAAGCTTGCAGAAAGAGCCTGCACTTCTTTCTTCACATTACTGCAGGGAAATCCCAGTCCAAAGTGGATTTGACACACACCCTTGTTTGAGCAGGAAAGGTAGTTCTTCTGTCTTGATGTAGACATTAGAGTGGAAACTCTTGAGATTTGCAAACTGAACTGAACAGTTGTAAAGGGGATGAGACAAGTTGTAAAGGGGATCTTTCTAGAACCATCTAGTTAAAGGGTTTCAGCTTAGCATCTCCACTTTGCCATTTGTAATCCAGGAAGAAATAGATAAACCACTGAAATTTTAAATAATCTCAAATCCCCATTCTGTGCAAATGTCTGAAATCTTAAGTAAGAAACCATAAAGGATAAACCTTCTTTCACTGCCTCCACAACATTTTCTCTTCTCAGCCAGGACAGACAGTGCTCAGTTTGCTCAGCAGTCTCCCTTAGCCAACAGAAGCCAACACCTGCAGCTCCTCACTGCAAATAGAGATGGTGCCCAGCTGCAACTGCCAAAAGCACATGGGCCACAGCCTATTCCATTCTCACTTATTGTGAGGATACAAATAATTTTGGTCAAAGACTCATGAAGTAGTTAAATTTCAAATCTAAATTTGACTATTTGGCTTCAGGACAGCAGGTGTTTTAACAAATGAAGGCAGCACTTACAATTTTTCAAAATAAAAGACAGAAACCGAGTTTCTTGTAGCATCAAACAAAACTCTAAGTTTACTATCACTGAAATGAAGGAATTAGCAATCCTTTGACTACTAGCTGTGCAGAGATGGGAATAGATCAATATGGTATAATGGCTCTTCTAACTTTCCCCTTAAAAAGCTGAAAGTTCAGACTGCACCTTACTGCCTTTATTCTGGTCCTTAGGAAGTAAARGCATTAGTAATCCACAAAAAAAAGCACCTTCTACCAAGAGAGTTCAAAAGCAGTCAAAACTACCTTTGCTTTGCAAAGGAAGTATCCGCCACAAAGGGAAGTATTTTGTGTCACACAAGATGTCAATGGCAGAGCTGTGTACTGAAAGTTAATTAAGTTGGAAGTCAAAGCAGAACTCAATTCTTGCAGCTGTGTACTGAAGTTCTTTGGCCAAAGAAATGCCTGTTATTAGAAACTTGTCTGAAGTCACTTTGAAGCCAGCCACCAGCTCTTTCTACTGGGTACACTTAGAACACTTCAGCCAAGTCATAGATCCTGCTCAGCTAACAAAGGGAGGTGATTCTCCTTCACTACAACTGACAGAGTTTACAGCTTCTGTAAGTTGAGATATCTAAATCCTACCTCTGCTGTCACAGGGATTTTCTGAGTAGCCGTGCTAAGCAGGATAGGGACAGCCATGAAGCTACTCGACCACCTCAGTCATAAATCAAAACACTCATGTAAATTAGACTTTAGTCTCAAAATGTGTTTCTTGCCTAAATATTTAAACACATAAATAACCTCCAGCCATTCCAGCTTGTCATTTTAAACGTTCTGACATTTATTGTTCGCAAGAAAAGAAAGGTCAGACTTATCAAATCTGCATTTATGCTTCCATGACATTTTTCTCCAACCAAATCTTTCTGAATTAAAGAAGCAAGACAAATGCAGCACATTTTATGAAGGACCTTTCTCAGCTCAGCACTGCAGTCTCAGCRACCATGTTGAGCTCACAAGTGGCTTCCCAGGAAACAGGTACTGTTGCTCAGTGGATAAAAGAGATCTGAAAAGCAGGCAAACTRAATTGCTGTTTGCTATTAGGTAAATTACTTGTGGCAAAAAAAGCAGATCTATTGTCTCAGTACTCTGGTTCTGAGTAGCCCAAGAGGATGTTTTGGTGTGAGAATTAGGCAGGAAATAACCAGGTGCAGTGGAATTTGCTGCCATTTGGGAAGCAACCTGGACTCTCAAAACATCATCACTCCAAGTGTGTTAGCAATGACGTATCCAAAAGGKGAGACTTTCTTTATTGAGACAAGGCTCACCTAGTGGGGAACTTTGTAAGTGCTAAATACTGCCAATCTCCCCTCAACTTTTCTACTTCTTTTTGCTTTCACAAACGCCATCACAAACACAGATCTTATTTCCTACCAGGTAATGTTCAGGTCAGATGTGCATTGAACCAAATGACCAGATTACTTCAGSATCCAATTCACTCAGACACTGCAAAACTGCTTTTGATTTTGAAAAATGTCTCTGCTTTTGTATAATAAAGGACTTAGGTTTCCTTGTGCACTTCTTTACTGTAGATATTTATTCCCTGGTTTTCAGGATGGGGAAATAAAAGCACAGCAAGTTTAGAGAAAACATATTTTTAAAATGTGCTATAAATGTTCATTCAAACATAATAAATTGTTACTTGTGCCCCTTTTGGTGTTTGTTTATGGCYATTTTACTGAACATGCTTATGAATAAGAACATTCATAAGAACAATGAGCCTAAAAGTAAACAAAATTTGCAGAAAACAGACCGAGAAATCATAAACACATTGCGCATAATCCTGGCTCCCAATGAGGATCAGCAAYGCCACATAACCGGGAAAACAAAACCATGTGATCACACATTCCCTAAACCACTTAAAGACTGAGCATAATTTCTAACATTATCTGTAAAATAATCAGCAACAAATTTGCAGATCCTGATGGCTTTACTGTGAAAGTCTTGTGCCCTCACAAGCCAAATTTTTGTGGTCAGCATGGAAACAATGGACAGGCATCATGAGTCACAAGAGTCATAAGCTATGAGTTTTCTCGTGTTTTCTTAGCGCTGATGGAGTAGGAAAGGCTTGGACAGGAACAGGCAGGACAGCAGGCAGGATCAAGGATCATACTGCCCACAAAGCCAGGCAAACCCATCACTAGACAGTTGTTTTCTTCTTCAAGAGGCATTTACAGCTCAAGAGGAGGTACTGTGAACTGATTAAATACACATTTCTGGAGAATACCAATGACTGGAGGTCCGGAGGGAAATGTTACAGACCTCATACGGCAGGAAAGACTGCAAATAGTGCTTCTCAGCAAACTTATGATTCACTGTGATTCAGCAATTGGTAATCTACCTGCAGCACATGAGTATGCATGACAATCCAAGGATAGAACCTYGCACCAGTTCACATCTACAGTAAACTCAAGTGCAACTCTACTATTATTAAGCTTTGGACTGGCCTGATAGATGAGGCAAGGCACAAAACCCCAGCAGAAAAGAGCAAAGCCACTTTAACTACAATGAAAACCTTTCAAAAGTCCAAAGACAATGCCTCAGTCTTATCCACCAAGTTCTGCCATGCTTTATCAGAACAGCAAGACCAGATCTCAAATGTGGCACACAGCTGAGAGTGAGAGAAAACCAGAGAACAGCTGCAAGGGGACTTATGTCTTTTACCAGTTTTCTGCTCAGTATGACACAACTCCAAACACTATCCTTTGAAGGCARAGACACAAAACCAAAAAATAATAAAAGAAAACTATAACTAAGAGACCTGGATTAAATGCTAGTACCTCTAAAATATGAAGAAATAATTCTGTGGACTCTACCACAATCAGATTTCAGCTTGGAGCTTTGATTTTCATTTACAAAATGTCCACTTTCAAAACTCCATCTTTATCTAGTCTGAAGTTCTCTCTAATCTTTAGGCAAAGAGTTCCTCCTGCAAATGAGTTCAGGTGTATAGCAGCAGTCCTCTAAAGATGTAAAGCCTAATTGCCTCCACATTATAATAGCATTGGTATGTAGTGAATGCAGACAGTTTCAGGGAGAATACATGTGGCAAGTTAATAAAATTTTAGATGAAGGCCACAGTGCAGGAGTAATATTTTGCCTAGCCAGAGGATGAAAAGTTATGCATTGCTATTTAAAAAGTATAATTGGAATGTTAAATCTATTTCATGAATGAAAGTACACTGACCTTTAGAGAGAAGAATGACTCATTTTCAACCCCACATGACCCTTCTTAACATACGGTTCCCACCTTTGCATATGTAAGTAGCAATTAGTTTTCATGGGACATTATTTTATGGCCATTTCAGCTTATTAAACTTCCTGGGTAAACTCACAAGAAACCTATTTAGCAACATTTGTGGCTCAGGTGCCCTATAGTGAGAGAATTGATTACCTGTGAGGTTAACATGAAAAAAAAAATCCAAATACCAGTGCAGAATTAGGGTGGAAGGGCTCTGGATTGTCACCCCCAGGAAAGCTCAATAACCTGACCAGACTACACTGCTAGAGAGACCCACTGTGGTTCAACATTATATAGCAAATCCTGTAAGASCAGAACTAAAACTGGCCTGAAAATCTCCTGACARWRATGTTCACACTGGCTGTTCAGTTCCCCATGGCAATGTACTGGTTTTCATTAAATACTTTTGGGAAAGGTTTCCTTGGATGCACAGCACAGTTTCCAGTCAAAACCATCGACAATGAGAGCAAATGACAGCAACCTGGTAGTTGAGARGTTCACCTCAAATACAGGAGATCTGCAACACTGCACTCCTGTCCAAGCTTCCCTCTCTCTACCTCTGCTTTTCTTGTTGTGTGTSTTTTATACAGAAAATATTCAAATTAATTTGATTTTTTTTTGGTCCCAGAGAATCACTGGGAGAAGGCTAAGAAGACAGTATTGTATGAAAGCATTTGCAAGAGACGAAAACTCTTGTACCCAATTTTGAAAAGGCCAGGTTGACACAAAAATGGCAAATAGGCTGAGACCACAGTTTCTCTAAATTGAATCTTTTTCTTGTAGCATTCTCTGTTCCTCCAAAGATGAGTGAGAAATCTGGCATCAAGAGTGTTTGCAGGAGAGCCCTGTAGAAATTTCTGTGAACTTYATGGCTTGTCTGCTAAACAGCAGCAGACCATAAGTACATCCTTTACTAATTGTTCAGTAACAGACTGAGACAAAGTGCTTTAAACTTTGTGCAAACATGGTGCTAAAAAAGGAAAAGRTTCACTCCAGCTAAAATTATCTTTGAGCCAGCAAATGAAAATATAAGTTACAGAGAATAAAGCATTCTTTGCAGGACTATGTTGTCACCTCTAAGGTCAGTAGGAATTCATCCCCTTGTCATTTTTYTTGTTACCCTAAAATATAATTAATTCTCTATTCATCCTCTATTCACATGAAAGATGATGTGGTGAAAATAATTTAGCAAGGTAATTATGCATTTTTCTGGGAAGTACTGCAACCATGGGCATCTCTAGCAAAAAGAGAAAAAAGAGCCCARTATGCCAACATAAGTGAAGCAGCTTTCAGTTGTTGACGTGAGAACTGTGTTGTTTGAAATCCATTTTCAATTAGCTTAAGCAATGAAGGAAAGGCTCAGTTGCCTTAGGAAGGGCTTTAGTTAAGCCCCGTACACATTAGCTGCAATGGTGTCAATAATTGCTGGAATCTGATGGGCTGGTGGATGCTGTTGCTGCTGTTATCACTGTGTCAGCACATCCTGCTGTCGACAGCACAAATTTAAGGCTGGCAGTGACACATGGTGTTCACACAGGCAGCACCTTAGCAAAGCAKGAGGAATGGATTTCCTAATGTTATTAAACAAACCCACGTTACAAAAGYAGGGCAAAGTCATGGAACAGTGTAACTATGCTAAGGTGTCATTGCTAAAAAGCAGAAATGCGGGATTTTTACACAAGATTATGAACAGCTGCAAGGAGAAGTTATAGCTTCAATATAGGTAAAGGAGGTCCATATTCCTTCCCTCTGCTCCTCCTTTTCCTGCATTCTCTGTGATTGACTTTGCATGACTGTGTTGCAGTAAGAAAAGCAGAGCTTTGTCTCCAAAATGATTTTACAGGGGCATAGTTTCCTACTGATCTGGAAAAACATGCATTTCTTCTCAACAGTGAGACAACAGACAAAATAAAGCCTGTGAGTTTTACTTGCTTTGGGTAAAGCTCCATCTGCATTCTGTTTACATCAGAGAACCTGCTAGTTCACATGTATATCCTTTCCTCAGTTTAAAAACACACCTTCACCCCCTGAGAAGACAAATGCATGTCCTCCAGCTCCATCACTGCTTTAAGTACCTGAGTAAAGATGGCACTCAAAACTAAGKCTTCACTGCCAAAGGAGGAGATCTGTAAATCAAAACAACTGCTAATCACAACMAATTCCCCGAACTGAAAGGAAAGGAGACAGTAGGTTTTGGTGTCTTTAATTTTTAATTATTCTTTCTTTTGGAACTGTAGCATGGCAAGACRTGCTGGAAGGTGGGGGGTGTTGGTCTCACCTAGCCACCTTGTGGTGGACAGCACCTCTGTGTTATCCCTGCCAAAACCATCACAGGAAGAGCTAACCTGGGTACCTCACTTCAGCCACAGCTGCAGGACTTACATCGATCCTACCCTGACTGTTGGCTTTGATTTTCATTTCAGGCAGCAGTGAAGGAGATGGTTTCCATTTGTAGTTCTCCAGACAACTATGCCATCATTTCAGATTAGCATCAAAAATCAGTTGCTCCAATTCTGTATTCAAWGCCTAGCACCAACTTCTCTCTCCTCTTGTGAATTTACTTTAGTGTATTCTGTGGTCCATTAAGTAGGTGGCTACTCAGGGACACACCATTGACTTCTACAAAGCTTCATAAAAGGTACCTAACTTAACTCACTGTGACAAATTATTTGGACCTGCAGTCCTCTAGGTATTATATTCTTCTAGTAGGAAAGGCTGAATCAGAGGTTCTTTTAAAGGTACAATGCACACAGAGAATTAAAATTTCTCTTGATCACTGGCCCARAACAGAGCCCTGTTTTGAGATAAAGGAGTTGCCCCAAACCATGACTGCAAATCGCTGCCAACCAGAACCAAAATTCTMTGCCGGCTTCTCTCTACACACAAGTACCAGTGCTGCATGAGCCCCCTCAGATGTACTTCTTTTACACTGCAGCTGATACGGAGCAGTTCACTAAGGATCCTTTGGGATTTTAAAACGGATAGAAACGCCAATCAGCTCTTATCCTTTATGTTTAAAGAAGAGTAATTATATTAATATCAATAGCCAGTAATAGTGATAGGAACATTAATGTACAAAATTGGAGGTCAGACCCAGCTTTGGAGATGTTTGTGCTGTTCCCTGGTCTGCTTGCACATAACCTTGAAAACAYTTGCACCACTTTGAGGAAGCACCCCTTTTTAGGATTATATTTTTTAACTTTCAAAGAGCCTGATCTTGCTGCCCTTCGAYTAAAGACACTTTAACCTCGGGGTCTTGCTTGCGGCTTTCTAGCACATAGAAACTCTTGACGTTTCGTAAAAATCCCTAAGCACTTTCAAAATTGTCCTCCTGGCCCCGCTAAAGCCCCTCGATACATTTCGCACCGGTAAAGCGCAGCCTTTAGGGACAAGCCGTGAGGGGAAGGCGCGACTGCTCGGGGGAGCTGCTCTTCCCGCATCCGCGGGGCTGTCAGTGACCGGGACGGTACGGAGCGCTGGCCGCATGTCCCGGCGGAGAGGGCGCACCGCACCGCCGGGACACGGCGGGGACTGCGCGGGAGCGGGCGAGGGGCGCTGCCCGGCGCGGTGCGCGGCATGCAACGCACGGCTCACCTGCCGTGGAAACGTGGAAGAGGAGGCGGGGGTGGGCGGCGCGGATGGCCGCCGACAGCCCTCGCTCGCTGCCCGGCAGGGTGCTGCGGCGCTCGGGCATCAGCCGCACCCGCAGCCGCCCGTCTCCGGCGCGGAGCCACCAGGCGAAGAGCTCGGTGAGGTTGAACTCCAGGTGCGCCCCGCCGGAGCCCGGCGGCGGCTCACCGGCGCAGCCGTCCCGCACGGTGCCCTCGCCCACTTCCAGCACCAGCTGCTTGGCGCGCCGCAGCCGCCGCCCGACCGCGGAGGGCCCGGCGAGAGAGGCGGCCGGCTCGGCC